>NW_027675180.1:0-60060 GCF_904066995.2 Poecilia reticulata | reverse complement strand
GCTAGCCGAAAACATCCAAGTAGCTAGCCGCTACAAGCCGAAAACATCCAAGTAGCTAGCCGCTACAAGCCAACTCCATCCAAGTAACTAGCGGCTACGAGCCGACTACATTCAAGTAGCTAGCCGCCACCAGCCTTTAAGTTAATGCAAATGAATAAAGCTCTACACTTATTTTCAAACGCAACAAACGTCAGTCATAACATCTTTAACAAACACCTGCAAGGACTTACCTCGACGAAAATATCCTCGAAGAATTGATGAACCAACAAAATATGCTTAAAAGCTATTCAGTAAAGTTCCGTCTGGTGTTTGAAAAGTTTGCTAACTCGAAGCTCACACGAAGCTAACTCAGAGCGTGTCTGTACAAGACTGACTCATTTCTCAAGGAAGACCGTAAAAATGGCCACTCAACCGATTGTTTAAAAAAAACCAACCAATGACATAACAGCATAACTCTACTTCAACCAATAGAGCAAACTGTGCATGACGTCACCGGACTATACACGTTCCTCATTCGCTGCAAACCATATTTGAAGGCAACAGCATAGCAATGGCTATGGTAAGCAGTTTTATCATACATTCAGTTTCATGTGTAACATTCTAGGTATCTTACAAAGCATTTTCACTTTAAAAAGCAACATTTTGACTATCTAGAATGAACATTTACGATATATGCGTTGACTAGTAAGACTAAGAATTCAATATCTCTTAAATTCCTTGTGAGCCCCTCCCTAATGCCATGAAGTAATCTATAAAGTTACCTGAAAAATTTTAGGTTCTCTGGAAAGCTGTTGTAACATACATTCCATTTCATATGACTATCATTAAAAACATTCAATTGCCTGAAGAATTACAGATTACATGCACAAAATTGTTAGTAACTTTAAAAGACTAAAAAGGCCTTTGAAATATGCCATATATTGTAAAGAATACGTTTGTGCTTTGGAAATACTACTTCAGAAATCTCCAAAGAAATTTCTGTTTATAGAATCATGAAAACCCAAAAAACTTCTAAACAATTTTAAAAAGTTATTTATATAATTCTGATAATAATTACCTTTACTTTTCCTCATTATTTATGTACATTTTTTTTTATACAAGTCATACTTCTTTTTATTAAATTAACTAGCTATTTTTATATACTAATAATAAAGTTTGTTTCATGTTTAATAAAATTATGTATCTAGTTAATACTGTGATTTTTCCAGCTTAACCTTCCTTTCTGGAACAGTCATGCTAAGAGCTTCTGTAAAATAATATATCAGATTATATGCAGAATAATCTGATATGTTAGATTATTCTGCATGTTTTAATATCACATGCATTAAAAACATTGTTACAAACCTTTGGTCTCAAAGTTTGAACTAACTTTTATTTTCTTTCCATTAGGCTCCTTACTATGCATCTCATAATGGAGAATTGCTTATTTAGATAATTAAATATCAAAGTCGGGAAATGATCTCATGAATCTGACGATTGAAATATCAACCTTTGTATTTTAAATTTCCATAATAATATTATAAATGATAGATCTTTAGGAGTATGTTACTTTAGTGGAAATTTAATGATTTTTTTTAAAACTGGAGGAAAGACTGCTATAAATAAGTAAACGGAGTTTCTATGTGATCTTTTGGCTCTAATAACTTTGACTCATGTTTGCATTACTGAATAACAATTTCTTTGTGAAAATATATTATGGCATATAACCAGTCCCTGTTGGACATGCATATGAAATAATGACTACTTTTTAAACTATGACTATTAACATCCACTATAATGTACTTTTCTCGATCTATGATTATCAGAATTCATTTTGTCTTTAATTTGCCTTATAAAAAAGGGTCACACTTGTGCCCACTAGGTTAATCAAACAGCTGTATCTCAGTACATGGCCCTATCTGCACCAGATATTTTGTGCATTGCCAGGGAGCTCTGCAAAACGATTTAAAGTCTAGTGATTGGGGATGGCAAAATCGGAACAGCGTTAGGGTAACGTAAAAAAAATAGGTGTTCCGGCTTGAAACATAAATCGCGCACATCATTCACGTAAAGCAGCATAGGAGAAACTAATAAGATGGATAAAACATCAGAATTAGCATAATACATATGACATAAGACGTTTGAAGAAATAAAACAAAATTGTTTTATTACTGCATTTTAATTGTATCAGTGTATCCTAATCACATTCATGTACTTCACCCTCAACTTATTATACATTTTACATTGAATGAATAAAGCAGATTTTATGAAGTGAGCCCATATTTAAAAAGTGAAATGTTATTACTCACCAAACAAATCCTTCACTATCTTAGCAAATGAAAACTATTTACTCCTTACAATAATTTTTGTATTGTGTAAAAAACACCTTGTACACTATAACAATTTAAAGTATTCTTCTTTGTTGATCTAACTCAATACCTTAATTATATTGAACAATGCAAACTATTACTTAATATTCAAAATGAACATTACAAATCAAGACAAAAAAATAGCAAGATAATAAATACGTATTATTCTTTGTTGGTTGATCTAACCCATTTTCCATAAAACATTACGGTACCTTTAAAGTGCATTACAAAACCTACCACCTAATAAGAATGTACACCTAAATTTTAACCCTCTTAAAAAATGGTTTATGAATAATGTTTCTAATATTACAATTATTTTAGAAATGATTGTAAACATTGTGAAAATTACTAATGAATTTGTTCCATTACCTGCTGTGATCTACTAATCATTCGTAAAAACTTCTTTACACCACTCAAAAAATAGATCCCCAGTAAACAAAGAAACCACCTAGAAAATGTCCTAAACTATATCCTGTTCCACAATGAAATTAGAATATCCACAAGATTATGAACAGCTATTCATATGCACTACATACTTAACATTCACAAAAAAATGGCAAATCGACATAAAAAACTCTTAAAACAGTTAATCTCTCACCATTTATGAAAAACTCACTAATCTAGAAATATCTCACTTTATCTGTCCCTGAAACTAAAATGCTTGCCTTAAAAACTGTTGTTTCCAACCTTGAAAGACGATGTTCTTTTATAATATTACACAATATTTAAAAAGCAAAACAAATTACTAAACAGACAACTCCACACCAAACCACTTTTATTATAAATACTTAAGTTATAATAGTAAAAACACACCAAAAAACAAATTCACACCAAAACTATTTACAGAAAAAAAATTTCACTACGTTAATTATCTTGATCACACGTTGCCTCTGCTTCCATCAAGCCTTCAACATCATCCACAGAAAAATCTTCAGTCTGAGTGAAGAAATCCTTTTTTTCTGCAAATATTAACATTAAAAAATAAAGACAGATTAAATGCTGTATTGAATATACTACACAAACCTATTCCAACACTCAACAACATGAAAAATAGGAAGTACTAAGCAAGAAAAATTTATTCCTTAACATATGTGCATGTCTTACAATGTTCTTGCTTTCTAACATTAACTTTACAAAAAGTATTACATAATGTTTAATTTATTTGAAAACTAATGCATATATTTCCAAAATAATTTGAATTCTAAAAAAAAAAATACATGATTTACTACTCACAAAAACCACATCCAAAACATAGCAAAGTTGCTTTAAACCTGCTGATCAGTTGATTTTTATGACCTATGTAAAAATGCACCTGCTGTAATTTTTAAACCTTTCATAAATGACTAACACTTGACTATTTGCTTGTTGTTTTAAAAGATATATTCATAACAATAATAAAATTCACACAGATATTATATAAACTATAACATTATTATGGGCTACATTGGATCAAATATAGCACAAACTATACAAAACAATTGACCAAATTAAAGAATACTTTCTTACAAATATGTTGTATCTTCAAACAAACGCAACTATTTCTAAATTAATATCCAAAACAAATAAATAATTCATATGTACAAACAGCAACTTTCTCACATGTATTTCTAAATTTTTTACAATAAAAAATTAGGTATAAAGTAAGGCAATTACAATATTTGAATCCCTGGAAATTACGCATATTATTTTAGTTAAACATGAAATTCTCCTGATCTTCGGAGGTTATGCACCTTATCCTTGAGTACTTTTTTGTGAAGTGAACACAAATAACATTGCAAAATGTTAATTTTTTTAATTCATTTCACAAAAAATATAATACACCTAAATATTCAAGCATTTGACATTTGGAAAAATAATCTCTATCTAATTAAGATATATGAAAAGAATCCGACTTACACTATCATTATTATAAAAGTACTAAATATATGCAATTGTTATTTTGTAGATAAACTTTCACTTCTATATTTTCAAATTTTATAATTCTTATGATTAAACTCTTTCATAAGAAATTATTTTTTACATGAAGAAACAGAAAGAATCTAAGAAAAATATTTTCATAAGCACTGCAAATACCAAAGATCCCATTGAATACCCAATTTTCATTCACAAAAAGAACTAATCTGTGAATGACCCTTATAAATTGATATCTTATAAATAATTTTTTTCTTCTACATGCTAAAATGATATCTTTCATAAACATTAAAAATTATTTAAATGCCTACCGTCATCAAAAAATGCCGCACACGCATGTAAAATGTCCAAATCCTTTTGAGCATTTGAATATTGCCTTTCAGCTTTCTCCAACTGTTCCTTAAGAAATTCCACCTTCTTTTCTAACGCCTTGCACTTCCTCTCCCTTTGAGACAAGGCAGTAAATGTCTTGTCAAAGACATGACACACATTTTGAAGACGTCTTCTCTGGTACTGACACCATCATTCACAAGTACTGAAAATAAAAACAATATATATGTAAATATTAACATATTTCGACTTTAAAACACTAATGTTGAACAAATCATCACAATGATAAAAAATATAGAAATGAAATGACTGGCATAGGCTATACTCCATAACTCTAACAGCTGTATATGAAATGTACTTAAATTGATTATGAAAAATAGTAAGAAAATACAAGAGTATAAACAAATAATATAAACATTTGAAAAAAACCTAATAAGTGTACCTGTCATTATGAATTATTGAAGAAAACTTATAAACATAACAGAAGCTGAAAAACTTCCACACAACTAGACTTGCAGATAATACATTGACACTGTACTATTGAAACACTGCAATCCACTTGAATTAACAAGGAACATATATCAAAAAGCATAAAGTACCTCCAATATCTATTCCATGATTAAAACATTTAAAGAATGATAATTAAAGAATTGCATAAATATAGTCATGGCCAAAAGTTTTCAGAACAATTCACAAGTTAATATTTACAAAGTCTAACGAGACTTTGCATAAACTCCAGAATGTTATAGAAAGTGATCAGCTTAACAGCAATTAATTGTAAAGTCAATATTTGCCTAGAAAAGGTACTGTATCCCCCAAAACACATTTAAAATTCATTGCAGCCCTCCCTAAAAAGGACCAGCTAACATTGTTTCAGTCTTCGCTCCATTAACACAGGTGTGGTTGTTGAGGAAAGAAATGGAAATCAATCTATCACGATTAAGAAAGAATGACACAACTGGACACTTTAAAAAGAGGCTGGTAATTCTCTTCTGTGAACCATGGTTATCTCTAAAGTAAAACGTGCAGTAATCATTGCACTGCAGAAAAATAGCCGAACAGGAAAGAGTACAACAGCTAGAAAGATTGCACCTCAGTCAACAATCTATCGCATCATCAAGAACTTCAAGGAGAGAGGTTCCATTGTTGCCAAAAAGGCTCCAGGGCGCCCAAGAAAGACCAGCAAGCGCCAGGACCGTCTCTTAAAACTGTTTCAGCTGCGGGATTGGACTACCAGCAGTGCAGAGCTTGCTCAGGAATGGCAGCAGGCAGGTGTGAGTGCATCTGCATGCACTGTGAGGCGGAGACTCTTGGAGCAAGGCCTGATCTCAAGAAGGGCAGCAAAGAAGCCACTTCTCTCCAAGAAAAACATCAGGGACAGACTGATGTTCTGCAAAAGGTACAGGGAGTGGACTGCTGAGGACTGGGGTAAAGTAATTTTCTCTGATGAATCCCCTTTCCGATTGTTTGGGACATCTGGAAAACAGCTTGTTGGGAGAAGACAAGGTGAGTGTTACAACCAGTCTTGTCTCATGCCAACTGTAAAGCATCCTGAAACCATTCATGTGTGGGGTTGCTTCTCAGCCGAGGGAGTCGGCTCTCTCACAGTCTTGCCTAAAAACACAGCCATGGATAAAAATGGTACCAGAATGTCCTCCAAGAGCAACTTCTCCCAATCGTCCAAGAGCAGTTTGGTAATGAACAATGCCTTTTCCAGCATGATAGAGCACCTTGCCATAAAGCAAAGGTGATAACTAACTGGCTCAGGGAACAAAACAGAAATTTTGGGTCCATGGCCTAAAAAGTCCCCAGATCTTAATACCATTGAAAACTTGTAGTCAATCATCAAGAGACGGGTGGACAAACAAAAACCTAGAAATTCTGACAAAATGCAAGCATTGATTGTGCAAGAATGGACTGCCATCAGTGAGGATTTGGTCCAGAAGTTGATTGAGAGCATGCCAGGGAGAATTGCAAAGGTCCTGAAGAAGAGGGGTCAACACTGCAAATACTGACTTGGTGCATTAACTCATTCTACCTGTCAATAAAAGCTTTTGTTACTCATGAGTGCAATTGTATTTCTGTATGTGATGAAAACATCTTAAATACACACATTAAAACAAGAGGACAGCAGATCATGTGAAAATATAATATTTGTCATTCTGAAAACCTTTGGCCATGACTGTACAAATAAACAGAAATAAGTGCTTGGGTTATCCATTTGAAGATTGCCAGCAATTCTTCTAAAAACAACCTATGTAATCTGAAATACACAAATAAAGAAAACCTCTAATACAATTATATTAAATAGTTCAAATAACATTAACTATTTGTCAATATGCTTAATTCCTCTCCAAAAAATTATTATACTACTTACTAAATCTTTTAAAACCTATTTTTATTCCATTAAAACCATTACCATTTCTTACTCTTCTACCTAAAATAAAATATTTAGAGATAAATACTGTTTTAATAATGAATGTAATTTTACAGTTTATAAAAGAGATCTAGATACCACCTGTACTCCTACAACTATCATGTACATGTTATTCTTACATCTTTATATAATAGGAAAACATAAAATTAATGTAATAAATATACATTACAAACATAGAAAATCTAAAGTATTGTTAAAAAACCTATGACATTTTACCCATCTAAGCAGGAATACTCAAACGGTAAAATCTCCTCCCACCAACTAAACTGGGAGACATTTCAACAATAACAGCTTCTATCCCCTCACCAGAACCCCTCACCTATTTTCTTGAAAACACATTTTAAAAATGATTTATGTCCAACAATTACTAAGATAATTCTATCTAAAATAACATCAAATACATGACCTGATAACAATCCTTTCGAAAAAATACTTTGTACATCTCAAATACATACACAAGCGACCTGAGCCTCTTGCTTCAAACAGTGAAGTTCAGGATTGGAGAACACTGTAAACTTTGCAGGGGAACAGTGAGCCATCTTCTAGAAAAGAAAAGATTAGAAGTAAATAAAAGTGACGAAGAAAAAAGAACAGACTGAACACTTATTTTCAAATAACAAAAAAATAATTAAACACACTCACCTCTACGTGTCCTCTGCAACTAAACTCGACGGAACTCCAACTAAACAAAATGTTAGATGGCATATGTACTGATTACCCTAAGTAGTCCAGGTGTGGATCAGGGAAGCATGTGACGCATTTAAAAGGCTTCTGTGAAAACACTGACAACATGCCGAGTGTTCACTTCAATTTTGTTGTACAGCACTCACTTCAAAACTTTATAAAAGCACTATTTTCATATTGGTTTTGTTTTTATTTACTTCTATATATAGCACAAAATATAACCCATGAGTTTTGCTATAAGTTTGTGCGCATTTGCAACTCATTCCGTAAATGTTTGTCACCAGTAAATGCTTGAATGAAATATGAAATCCATTTTTCCGATTTCCTTAAATGCAACACATTTCTAAAACACACTCTAAAAAGAAAAAGTTGAACCAACTTAAATGAATTACTTCTATGGATAACAAGCAATTCAATTAAGTTTATCCTACTTAATTTATTAAGTTTAACCAATTCAATATATTCTAATCATCCAACTAAGTATTTTAATAAAATGTATTAAGTATGTTTAAGATAAAATATTAAACTCAGTCTTACTCAAATCATTGAACTTACACAACACTTTTCCAATAACTTTGACTACTCAAAGCACTTCACATTACAGGCACATTCACACACCACTATCCATATCAATACATGGCAGAAGTGAGCTGGAATTGAACCTAGAACCTTTCCATTACAAGACGACAGTATTTCAAATAAAGTAAAAATAAAAAGATCCGTTAAGGAAAAGATTTGTAACTTTTAAATTAGAATACAGGAAACTGTAAAATGAGTTTTTAGAATATTTAGTTTGGAACTACTTAAAAGTTTGAGTTGACGTTCTGTAGAATCAAGACAAAAATATTTTGAATGTTTATTAGAAGAAAATAAATGATTTGAGTAAGAGCGACTTAAATCTGTTATCTTAAACATACTTAATACATTTCTTAAATAAAATTAACTAATTGACTTGGAGAATTAGAATATATTGAATTGGTTAAACTTAATAAATTAAGTTTGATAAACTTCATTCAATTGCTTGTTACGTATCGAAGGAATTCTATTAAGTTGGTTCAACTATTTAGTGTAAGTTTTGAGTTACATGACCTGAAAAAAGTTAGTTAGCATAGCAGAAGAATTAAGATAAATTAATGTAATTAAGTGCATAAGATGAACTTCAGCTCAAAAACCACTTTTTAGAGAATCGTTTAAAAGTTACAAATCTTTTCCTTAAAGGACCTTTTTGCTTTGACTTTACTTTAAATACTTAAGTTAAATATTTGCATCCCACCTCTGACCATGACTCAAACTTACAAAGGAAACATTCCCCAGTGACTGTGGCTCTGTGGGTAGAGCAGTTGTCTCATAATCAGAAGGTTCTAGGTTCAATTCCAGCTCCCTCCTGCCAATATGGATATTGCTGTATGAATGTGACTCTAATGTGAAGTAACTGCCTTAAATTAGTTATTTCAATCTTAATACATTTGTTTTAAAATTAACAAATTGAGTTGGATGATTATAATATATTGAATTGGTTAAACTTAATAAATTAAGTTGGATAAACTTAATTCAATTGATTGTTACCCATAGAAGCAATTCCATTAAGTTGGTTCAACTTTTTCTTTTTAAAGTGCAGAAAAGACAAAATTAGAGAAGTTTGCTTTGTTTAATAAAGTATTGCTTCATGTAATCCAAAATCAATTATAATACATGTTAACAAAACATCACAAAAACCTAGACAATTATTCCAGCTGAGATTACATCTGAAAAACCTGAAAAAAAGTACATTCATCCATTTTCTATACACCCTTGTCCCTTACTGGGGTCCGGATGTGCTAGTGCCCATCTTCAACTAACACTCCGGGCAAGAGGCGGGGTGCCCCTGGAAAGGTCACAAGTCTGTCGTAAAACCAAAGACATACAAAATAACATCTAACACACTTCAAAGACCATGGTCTTTCAGACCCTTAACAATACCACTTAAAAACAAATCATGCCCCTCATCAGTTAAATGAACATTGTCTTCCAAAAATAGCCCTGGCTTGTCAAAAACTATATTTGAATGACGTACAGATATTCCATTAGAAGCCAAAACAAAAGCATGCATGACACTATTAACAAATTTCCTTGCTTTTTCCATCTTCCCAGGAGGTCCGTATCTCCAATGACGTCTTTGGTTTATTAAAGAAAACACAATCTTCATCTGTGGAAAGTTTTTCTGAAGGTACTCCAGATCCCTCTTCATTGCTTTGACAAGCAGCACACTTTTCACCTTGCCCAAGTCATTGCCACCACAATGAATTACCAGTACATCTGCAACAGTTCTTCCTTCAAGGCACTGGTGGAAAACGTCAAGTAGGGAGTTCCAACACATGCCCCCTCGGCCAAACCACTCAACATGGGCGGTTAGTCCAAGGTTGCTCCCAATAGTATCCCTTGCACGGTGATTACTTCGTCGGATATAACTGTCACCAAGAATCCAGACTGAGTTGGGTGTTGATAAAAAAGAAAGTAACATAAATATGAAATATATATATATGAAAAGTAATGTGTGATGGTTCCAGTGTTTCATTTCTCACTCATGAATAGCATCATAATATACATAAAAAAATGTAAACTAAATTTAAAAAAAGAAACTGCATGTTATATTTTAAACTAGCAACCACTCTTAAACTACTGGAACTCTTATTTTCTTTTCAGTATGCAACTTATTAAAAATATTGTCCAAAAGCATACCTTTCTTCAGCTGTGTGAATGTTCTCCTAAATGGTACTTGTTGTTGTTGTTTAGGAACTACAACGTGAACAACTGACTTGACTTTGCTAAAAAAAGATAAAAAAAATTAGGAAGTAGGACACTTTGTCAGCATATACCTTTTCATACAATAAAAAGTGTTTACATTGAACACTTACCTCATCTTGTTGAAAAGATTTTCTGTCTGAAAAACTCCTTCCAAATATCACCAAGAATGTTTGACCTCTGAGTGAGGAAACCTGCCTGTTTGTATGTAAGTCTAAAAGGTTCCAATTAGCAGGGGGCCGGACATTAAGCAACTCCCACCCCCAACACAAAGTCACACCCAGTAACACATAGAGTGTATTTGGATGCAAATTAGTAAAATGCAAGTTCAACGAGCAATGCCTTTTGTGATGTTTTTTGAGAAACCTGGCTTCTTGCACTGCTGGGTGAGGGATAAAATTAGTCAGCAGTTAAATTGTGTCTCAAACAGTGTCGCATCTGATCGAACTCCTTCAGCTTTTGAAATAAAAACTTCAAACTCAGTAAGCAGAAAGTTGAAACATTAAAGGTAAAAAGTTATAACAGAAATGTCGGTATATCAAAAAATATGGGCGTCCCAAACTTTGACTATTCGCCATAAAACATTAGTGAAATAACTTCCACATAAAAGGTCACAGCTGCATCAGACTTCCTATGTCTCACTTCTGAAAAGTTGCTCATAACACTTAGGTGGTCAATTGCTGAAATCACCCTAGCCCCGCCAACTTCCAAAAGGAATTCCCATGTTTTTTTCTGCTTTATGCCTTACTTTTACTGTCTAATTCATATGTGTTTAATCCTCTGCTAACTGAGATAAAATGACATGATGATGAACTCTCAGTGAATGACTACTGACCGTGGGGACGTGGAAAAATGGAAATCCCTCGCCATATGCTTATGATCGTCTCTTATTCAAAAATACATAATCCCAACATCCAAATACGGTTTAATTGTAATTTGACTCCAGTGCACCCCCTACGTTAAAAAAACAGCTGGATATCTTTGCTACATGTCCCAATATGCTCCAGATTTTTGGGGCATTGCCTGGGAGGGCTGCCGAACGCATCAAAGCATATGGCCTGGTGAGTTTTCATAGAAGCTGAAGGGGTAATACAAGGGGTAAAAGTTGACTGACTACCATAAAATAGTAAAGTTATATCTCCTACAAAGAATTTCACAAAGCCACCAAACTTTCTGTGTGTGATCACCTGTTCCTCCCTGTTATGTTCCACCATGTTAAGAAAAATTGTGAAAAATGTTTATTCAGTAGAATTTAAAAAACATAATGTTAGATTTAGTCATTAAAGATTTGTAATTCTTTTACAGGTTAGCTAGCTAAATGTTAACAACATATAGAGCTACAGGTAGATTAGTTAGAAAGTTCCACCCTGTTATGTTCCACCCTGTTAGGAAAGATTGTGAAAAATGGTTATTCAGTAGAATTTAAAAAATATAATGTTAGATTTAGTCACTAAAAGTTTGTTATTCGGTTTAATGTTAGCTAGCTAAATGTTGACCACATAAAGAACTACAGGTAAATTAGTTAGTAAAGTTCCACCCTCTTATGTTCCACCCTGGTATGTTCATGAAGAAAATAAGGTAGAAATTAGGGTGAAAAGAAATAATTTTAAGTGAAATATAAAATTTTGAGAAGATGGAATAGAATTGCAGAATAGTCTGAGGTATTATCAGATGTCTTTGCCATTTGTCTGTTTTCATTTCACTAGTTACCCCCCATTGACTCTTGTGAAGGGAAAAATTAGTACCTCTCCTGGAAAATTCTACTACAGGGATATCATGTGTTCTTGCCAAATAGAGCCAGGAAAAATAATCTACCTATACTTTGACTTGAAAGAGCGAATCCTGCAACTAATAATGAAAATCATCAGATTTTAGAATCAAAGACTTTGATTTTTCCACCCTCTTATAGGACAATCCACATTGTTATGTTCCATTCCACACATGTTTTTATTAAATATTGTTGCAGAAACATTAAGTACTGTGGATTTTTCTGAGCAATGTTGAGAGTTGAAGACCATCCATCTATCTCCTTTCACCCTTGACCCTCAGTGGGTCGGGAGGGTTGCTGGTGCCCATTTCCAGCTGGCGTGCCGGGGAAGAGGCGGGGTACACCCTGGAAAGGTCGCCAGTCTGTGACAGGTTAACACAGGAAAAACAACCATGCATGCACACACACACTCACACCTAGGGGCAATTTAGAAAGAACAATTAACCTGACAGTCATGTTTTTGTACTGTCGGAGGAAACCAGAATACCTGGAGAAAACCAACGCATGTACAGGGTGAACATGCAAATTCCATGCAGAAAGATCGGGGCCGGGACTCGAACCCAGAACCTCCTTGCTGCAAGGAAACAACTCTACAAACTGCGCCACTTTTCAGCCTGAGTTGAAGACCAATAAATGCAAATATTGGTATACGTTTTTAAAATTTCCAATATTTTCAATGCTGTAGGTAATAATGAATAAAAAAACAGGGTTTTCTAAAAAATACAGTCATAAATGATTCGTAACTTCATGATGTGTTACAATTTCAAGAATAAAACATATATAGTAAAAGGGACACACTCATTCTAAGAAAAAGTCATTATTTTTTCAATTTAAATGTTTAACTATTTGTGGTCCATATGTAAATGTTCATAACAGGATGGAACACATTGAGAGACAATGGTGAAAAAAAACACATGTAATTATTAATTTATCCAATCCTGAGCTTGCCCATTATTAATTTCTTATTGTTAAACATGTCAGTGTTGTAACAAAGACTTGAAATTTGGTACACTTGTAGAACTCCCCAAGACACTCAGAATTTATAATTGTTCTCATAGTGTATGTCAAACAGGAAGTCGGCCATTTTGGATTGAATTTGTAAATTTCACCCCATTTTGGCCGTTTATAGCCTTCGCATTTGATCGAACTCCTCCTAGGGCTTTTGATGGATCGGCTTCAAACTTGGTCAGTTGGTTCAGAAGGCATGCCCGATTAAAAGTTATCAAAACGGTGAGTTTTCGTGCATGCTGAAGGGGTGATACTAGGGGTCAAAGTTCACTGACTCACCATAAAATAATAAACAGTTATATCTCCTACAAAGAAACTCACAGAGCCACCAACCTTTCTGTGTGTGATCACCTTTGGATGCCCTACAAGACCCAATTGTGAAATTTTGAGATCACATAAGCCACGCCCCCTTAGAACAGGAAGTGTCATGTTTTATTGTGATCGGTCCCTATCTGACCTCTTTAACCTAATCAACATGAAACTGTGTCCACAAACAGAAGACATGTTGGTGTGTTATGGTTTCCAACGCTGTTTGTTTTGGATGCAGCAGGTGTGCGTGGCGGCGTGGCGAATATACCTGTAACGCCGTGTCCATACGTTTGGCTGTTAATTCCACAATTGTGAGTCCAGCTGCACCAAACTCTCTGAGATCGATCCTTATCCAACTCCGGACAGTAATCCAGTGCAATATTTGGTGGGCGTGGCCTAATGTCTCAACAGCGCCCCCTAGAAGAGTTTAAATCATCAGCCCCAAGCCATGCTTTAACCTAGAATTATGAAACTTGGTACACATGTGTATCTTGTCAGGATGTACAAAAAAGTCTCTTGGAGCCATGGTCCAAACCCAACAGGAAGTCGGCCATTTTGGATCAAAGCCGCCATTTCCGGTTTTTCATAGACGTCGCATCTGATCGAACTCCTCCTACAGCTTTTGAGATACAGACTTCAAACTCGCTCAGCACACACTTAAGACATTGAAGATGAAAAGTTATCAAAAGAATTCTCATACATCAAAGCATGTCGGCGTGGCTAAGTGTCAAACTTTGGCTTTGTGCCATGAAATACTAAAATGCAATAACTTCTACAGGAAAAGTGACAACTTCATCAGACTTTCCATGTCTCATTATTGGCCAGCCTTGATCACATTCACAAGGTCATATGATGACATCACCTTAGCCACGCCCCCCTCCAACAGGAAGTCACCTGTTTTTGTCTGCTCTATATATATATATATATATATATATATATATATATATATATATATATATATATATAATATTATATATATCTTGTATATATATATTTATGTTTTTCTTCAATAAGTTTATTGACTGGACTACACCTTATTTTAATATGTAATTTAATCTACTGAAACTATTTTCACATTTGGTATTTTCTTCATATTATACATGTCCCAGTACCAACTTTCCACCCTGTTATGAGTGTGCTTCAGCTGAAGCGTGCTGAAGCATGCTTCAGCTAGCATGCGTCAGCACATGCTAGCTGAAACATGTGGCTTCAGCTAGCAGCCGAAGCCACATGCTTCGGCTGCTAGCTGAAGCATGTGGGCATGCCTTATTAGCAAATAGCAATACCAGCCATGTCTACGATCGTCTCTAAATCAACCAGGCTTCATGTGATTTCCACCAGATATTTATGGCTGACTTCAGTGAACCTCTAAAGACCCCAATAGCATTAGATTATAACTTGACTCCACTTCCCCCCTTCGGTTAATCAAATAGCTGCATCTCCTCTCTACATTGGCTAATCTGCATGAGATGTTGCGGGCTGCAGCAGGGAGCGCTGCTGTAAACAGTGGTGGGAAGTACTGTACTTAAGTAGAGTTTTCGTGTATCTGTACTTTACTTAAGCAGATTTAATAATGGGTTCTTTCTACTTTTACTCCACTACATTTTACAGTAAGTATCTGTACTTTCTACTTCACTACATTTCTACAAAACTGCAGCGTTACTGTTACATCCAAGTCGCGTTGCTCTTTTCTTCCGTTAAAATGTGAAGTTCAGGGATTTAAGGTGGCGCCGTAAAATCCCAGCAATAACGTGACGTAGTGTCTGTTGTTACCCATCGGCTCCACCTTTACTCGCTGCGGAGCTCCAGACATGCGCAGTGGTTTCCTCTGAGCGGGAGAAGATGTCTAATCATCAGTAATATAAAAGCGTTGCATAAATCAAAATATATGGCGACATGTAAAATCAGCAGCGCTTCGCTTTCACAGATGGTGAGGACTTCGTCCAACTTTTAGCATCACTTGGAAGGAAAGCTTAAATAAAGGTAAGATCTGTGGACGTGATGCTAGCTAAGCTAGCTGTACAGAGACAAATGTTGCATCTGATGAAAAAAAGTTGTCACTATGCGCTGAATTATACGGTGTTGACTGAGGTGTCGCATATATGGGACAACGCTGTGACCAAAGTCTGCAATATAGTGATATAACATTCAGGAACGATCTGATTCTTCTGGACGGATCTTTACTAATTCCTAAGGACTGAATCCTCACTTAGAGCCCATATATATATATATATATATATATATATATATATATATATATATATATATATATATATATATATATATATATATATATATACACACACACACACACACACATTTATTTAATCGCTGAATAAGTAAAAGTTGAACGTATGAACACAGAGCATGCTCATTGCTAACTGAAGACTGAATGTGACAGCTACATTATAACTTGATTCCACTTAGCCCTGTAGGTTAAGTGGAATCAAACCAAACCAACTTTATTTACAAAGCACTTTAAAACAACCGCCGCTGATACAAAGTGCAGTACATTAAAACACAACAATAAAAAAATTAAAACATACAATTTAAAACTAGATCCCACTAGTATTGAAAGTAAAATAGATGGTGCAGTGGTGTATGCACAGCAGCTATGAAGGTTACCAGCCTGTTTGGTTCAACCTATCTCTGTGAATCAGCGTTTTCTGACATGAACTTCATCACGAACAAACAAAGAACATGTCTCATTGATGCAAATCTGAAAGATGCACTCGCAGTTGCAGTTTCAAGTTACACACCAGATTACAGAGCCCTGGTGAACAGCATGCAATGCCAGTCTCCTCACTAATAAGGAAACCAATACCAGATGTCAGTAGCAACATGGCAGTTTCATGGCAAAGTTTAATTAAAATATTGAGGAATTGTGTTCAATTTAAAAGTGTGTTCATGACATGTTACAATTTTGTTAAAAATGCAGCAGATTTGGTCATGAGTTCAAAATTTGATAAGATTTATTTAAAAATATGTAAGTTGATTCTTTTTTGCGGCAACATTCCATGTCCCCATGTTTTGCTTACAATTATTGTTTGTAAAATGTGCCAAATATGTACAACAAAGTATTTTAATTATACATTTAGATGTTTGCACGCCAGCTGGAGATGGGCACCAGCAGCCCTCCCGACCCCACTAAGGGACAAGGGTGCAGGAAAAAGAATGGATGGATTTAGATGTTTACCATTATTCAAATATAAACAAAATGCCTTTTAAATATTATTTTGTTCTTTACACACCTTTTGTTGATGGACATTTTCAATTTCATGTGTCCCTAGTGCAGCATAATAGTCTTTCTCATGACATTTAAACTATAAAATATATTTATATTTATGTTTTTCTTCAATAAGTTGATTGACTGGACTAAACCTTATTTTAATATGCTATTTAATCTACTGAAACTATTTTCTCATTTATATTTTCTTCATATTATGCATGTCCCAGTACTAACTTTCCACCCTGTTAGAATGTTTAGTTTCTGCCTTAAAAAAGTCTAAAATTCCATAAAAACCATTTAATGTAAGTGACATCAATTGATTTTGATGTGAATTCAACAATGGAAAACAAAGTGAGCTTCAACTGTCACCATCTCTGTACTTTTTCTTATCTTAAATATGTTGAACCTATATATGTTAAGGAAAGATTGTTAGGAAAGATTGTGAAAAATGTTTATTCATGAGAATTTAAAAAACATAATGTTAGATTTAGTCATTAAAGGTTTATAATTCTGTTGAAGGTTAGCTAGCTAAATGTTAACCACATAAAGAGCTACAGGTAGATTAGTTAGAAAGTTCCTCCCTGTTATGTTCCTCCCTGTATATTCATGAACCAAATAAGGTAGAAATTAGGGTGAAAATAAATAACTTTATGTGATATAAAAATTTTTGAGATGATGGAATAGTGTTGCAGAGTAGTCTGAGGTTTTATAAGATGTCTTTGCCATTTGTCTGTTTTCATTTCACTAGTTACCCCCATTGACTCCTGTGAGGGGAACATTGAGTACATGTCATGGAAACATCCACTACAGGGATATCACATGTTCTTTCCAAATAGAGCCAGGACAAATATTCTACATATACTTTGACTTGAAAGAGCCAATCCTGCAACTAATAATGAAAATAATCAGATTTTAAAATCAAAGACTTTTATTTTCCAACCTGTTATGGGACAATCCACCATGTTATGTTCCATTCCACACATGTTTTTATTAAATATTGTTACAGAAACATTAAGTACTGTGGATTTTTCTGAGCCCTGTTGGGAGTTGAAGACCAATAAATGCAAATATTGGTATAAGTTTTTAAAATTACCAATATTTTCAATGCTGTCAGTAATAATGAGTAAAAAAACAGATTTTTCTTTACAATACAGTCATAAATGATTTGTAACTTCATGATGTGTTACAATTTCAAGAATAAAACATATTATATAGTAAAAGGGACACACTCTTTCTAAGAAAAAGTGATTATTTTTCAAAATGTAAATGTTTAACTATTTGTGGTCCATATGTAAATGTTCATAACAGGGTGGAATACATTCAGAGACAATGGTGAAAAAAATGTAATCATTAATTCATCCAATCCTGAGCTTGCCCATTATTAATTTCTTATTGTTAAACATGTCAGTGTTGTAACAAAATATTCAAAACTTAAAACAATACTTTTTTTTCAAAAATCCTGAGGCCGAAATGTTGCCGCAAAAAAAGAATCACCCAATCACTGAGATTAAAAGAGATAAAGTGCTGAATATTGATATCTGTTTCCCACCTAGTTTTCATGGCTAATTATTGTTAGAAATCATTAACGTGATCAGTTTCTTCATAGATGAGAATCATTAATCATTAGTGATAATGTATAAGGCAAACTGAGTAAATTTTTTATTTCAGAACAGAGTGTAAAACTGGTAGCCTTTATATGACACAGTACCCATGAAGTAGCTCTCAGTTTCAAAAAGGTTGGTGACCCCTGATCTAATCGCTGCAGCCAAACAGCAACAGACTTTTGTGCATTGTCTGTGAGCAAAGCCAAACATGACACACTGAGTAAATTCAAGGAGGGCGGGTTCGGCTGCTCCGTCAGAGCATCAGCGGTGGCTGGGGGAAGGCGGTGCTGGGAACACGCGGTGGCTATAGGCCGAGCGGCGCTTGGCTGCGAGGGCCGCTCGATGCTCCGCGGAGCTTTAATTTTTTTTATTTTTCTTCTGTCAAATGAATTGCCTTTTTGGGGGCTTTAACATATTCAAAAACTCACCAAAATTGGTAGGCCCATAGAGACTGTGAAAAATTTACGTATTTTAAGGTCCGCGAAAAAATCGCAAAAAAATTGGCTCAACGGCGCCCCCTAGAAAATTTCAAAAGACCCTTTCCTATTCAGTTACTTTATTGTAGAGACTTGAAATTTGGTACACTTGTAGAACTCCCCAAGACACTCAGAATTTATAATTGTTCTCATAGTGTATGTCAAACAGGAAGTCGGCCATTTTGGATTGAATTTCCAAATTTCACCCCATTTTGGCCGTTTATAGCCTTCGCATTTGATCGAACTCCTCCTAGGGCTTTTGATGGATCGGCTTCAAACTTGGTCAGTTGGTTCAGAAGGCATGCCCGATTAAAAGTTATCAAAACGGTGAGTTTTCGTGCATGCTGAAGGGGTGATACTAGGGGTCAAAGTTCACTGACTCACCATAAAATAATAAACAGTTATATCTCCTACAAAGAAACTCACAGAGCCACCAACCTTTCTGTGTGTGATCACCTTTGGATGCCCTACAAGACCCAATTGTGAAATTTTGAGATCACATAAGCCACGCCCCCTTAGAACAGGAAGTGTCATGTTTTATTGTGATCGGTCCCTATCTGACCTCTTTAACCTAATCAACATGAAACTGTGTCCACCAACAGAAGACATGTTGGTGTGTTATGGTTTCCAACGCTGTTTGTTTTGGAGGAAGCAAGTGGGCGTGGCGGCGTGGCAAGTTTACCTGTAACGCCGTGTCCATACGTTTGGCTGTTAATTCCACAATTGTGAGTCCAGCTGCACCAAACTCACTGAGATCGATCCCTATCCAACTCCGGACAGTAATCAAGTGCAATATTTGGTGGGCGTGGCCTAATGTCTCAACAGCGCCCCCTAGAAGAGTTTAAATCATCAGCCCCAAGCCATGCTTTAACCTAGAATTATGAAACTTGGTACACATGTGTATCTTGTCAGGATGTACAAAAAAGTCTCTTGGAGCCATGGTCCAAACCCAACAGAAAGTCGGCCATTTTGGATCAAAGCCGCCATTTCCGGTTTTTCATAGACGTCGCATCTGATCGAACTCCTCCTACAGCTTTTGAGATACAGACTTCAAACTTGCTCAGCACACACTTAAGACATTGAAGATGAAAAGTTATCAAAAGAATTCTCGTACATCAAAGCATGTGGGCGTGGCTAAGTGTCAAACTTTGGCTTTGTGCCATGAAATACTAAAATGCAATAACTTCTACAAGAAAAGTGACAACTTCATCAGACTTTCCATGTCTCATTATTGGCCAGCCTTGATCACATTCACAAGGTCATATGATGACATCACCTTAGCCACGCCCCCCCTCCGACAGGAAGTAACCTGTTTTTGTCTGCCGGAAGTCTTGCTTTTACTCTGACTCAAATGGGTTCAATGCTGTGCTAATTAATATAAAATGACATGATGATGAACTCTGTGTATGTTGACTGCTAGCTGAAGCATGTGGGCATGCCTTATTAGCAAATAGCAATGCTAGCCATGTCTACAATCGTCTCTAAATCAACCAGGCTTCATGTGATTTCCACCAGATATTTATGGCCGACTTCAGTGATTCTCTAAAGGATCCAATAGCTTTAGATTATAACTTGACTCCACTGCACTCCCTAGGTTAATCAAACAGCTGTATCTCCTCTCTACATTGGCCAAACTGCATGAGATGTTGTGGGCTGCACCAGAGAGTGCTGCTGTAAACACAATGTAGCTAATGTCAACACAAGTGACAAGATAAAGTATCAATGAAGCTGTTCAGATGCACATACATTCTCCCAAAACTTAAACTGTCATGATTTGTGGTTGTTGGTGGTGAGGATGAACACTGAGACCCAGGTGATGATGATGATGTTTATTATAAATTAATAAAGAGAAGCTCAAACACAGTCCAGTACGGCAACACCGGCAGGAAAACTTGCAAACAGCTAATACAGGTAGCCACTGAAACAACTGAACAACAAAGTATTTTAATTACACATTTAGATGTTTGCACGCCAGCTGGAGATGGGCACCAGCAGCCCTCCCAACCCCACTAAGGGACAAGGGTGCAGGAAAATGGATGGAATTAGATGTTTACCATTATTCAAATATAAACACAATGCCTTTTAAATATTATTTGTTCTTTACACATCTTTTTGTTGACTGACATGTTCATTTTCATGTGTCCCCAGTGCAGCGTAATAGACTTCCTCATGACATTTAAACTATAAAATATATTTATATTTATGTTTTCTTCAATAAGTTGATTGACTGGAGTACACCTTATTTTAATATGTAATTTAATCTACTGAAACCATTTTCTCATTTGATATTTTCTTCATCTTATACATGTGCCAGTACTAACTTTCCACCCTGTTAGGATGTTTCATTTCTGCATTCAAAAAGTCTAAAATTCCTTAAAAACCATTTAATGTAAGTGACATCAATTGGTTTTGATGTGAGTTCAACCATGGAAAACAAAGTGAGCTTCAACAATCACCGTCTCTGTACTTTTCTTATCTTAAATATGTTAAACCTGTATATGTAAAGCTTAAAGTTCCACCCTGTTAGGAATCCTTCAACTAATAATGAAAATCATCAGATTTTAGAATCAAATACTTTTATTTTCCACCCTGTTATGGGACAATCCACCATGTTATGTTCCATTCCACACATGTTTTTATTAAATATTGTTACAGAAACATTAAGTACTGTGGATTTTTCTGAGCCATGTTGGGAGTTGAAGACCAATAATTGCAAATATTGGTCTAAGTTTTTGAAATTACCAATATATTCTATGATGTCAGTAATAATGAGTAAAAAAACAGGGTTTTCTTTACAATACAGTCATAAATGATTTGTAACTTCATGATGTGTGACAATTTCAATAAAAAAACATATTATATAGTAAAAGGGACACACTCTTTCTAAGAAAAATTCATTATTTTTCAATTTAAATGTTTAACTATTTGTGGTCCATATGTAAATGTTCATAAAAGGGTGGAACACATTCAGAGACAATGGTGAAAAACCCCACATGTAATAATTAATTTATCCAATCCTGTGCTTGCCCATTATTAATTCTTATTGTTAAACATGTCAGTGTTGTAACAAAATATTCACAACTTAAAATACTTTTCTTTTTCAAAAATCCTGAGGCCGAAATTTTGCCGCAAAAAAGAATCACCCAATTACTGAGATTAAAAGAGATAAAGTGCTGAATATTGATATTTGTTTCCCACCTTGTTTTCATTGCTAATTATTGTGAGATAATTAACATGATCAGTGTCTTCTCATGGATGAGTATTCTCATGGATAAGTATCATTAATCATTATTGATAATATATAACTAACGGCAAACTGAGTAAATTTGTTATTTCAGAATAGTGTCAAACTGGTAGCCCATTATATGACTCGGTAGCCATGAAGTAGCTCTCAGTTTCAAAAAGGTTGGTGACCCCTGATCTACTCGCTGCAGCCAATCTGCAACAGATTTTTGTGCATTGTCTGTGAGCAATGCCAAACATGACACACTGAGTAATTGAAGGGGGGCGGGTTCGGCTTCTCCGTCAGAGCATCGGCGGTGGCTGGGGGAAGGCGGTGCTGGGACCACGCGGTGGCTATAGGCCGAGCGGCGCTTGGCTGCGAGGGCCGCTCGATGCTCCGCGGAGCTTTAATTAGGCCCGAGCAGCTAAGCGCTGCGAAGGCCTATTGTTTTTCAAATGTTTATTATTTATTTTTTTTTTTTTATTTTTCTTCTGTCAAATGAATTGCCTTTTTGGGGCTTTAACATATTCAAAAACTCACCAAATTGGTAGGCCCATAGAGACTGTGAAAAATTTACGTATTTTAAGGTCCGCGCAAAAATCGCAAAAAAATTGGCTCAACGGCGCCCCCTAGAAAATTTCAAAAGACCCTTTCCTATTCAGTTACTTTATTGTAGAGACTTGAAATTTGGTACACTTGTAGAGCTCCCCAAGCCACTCAGAATTTATAATTGTTCTCATAGTGTATGTCAAACAGGAAGTCGGCCATTTTGGATTGAATTTGCAAATTTCACCCCATTTTGGCCGTTTACACACGTCGCATTTGATCGAACTCCTCCTAGGGCTTTTGATGGATCGGCTTCAAACTTGGTCAGTTTGTTCAGAAGCCATGCCCGATTAAAAGTTATCAAAACGGTGAGTTTTCGTGCATGCTGAAGGGGTGATACCAGGGGTCAAAGTTCACTGACTTACCATAAAATAATAAACAGTTATATCTCCTACAAAGAAACTCACAGAGCCACCACACTTTCTGTGTGTGATCACCTTTGGATGCCCTACAAGACCCAATCGTGAAATTTTGAGATCACATAAGCCACGCCCCCTTAGAACAGGAAGTGTCATGTTTTATTGTGATCGGTCCCTACCTGACCTCTTTAACATAATCAACATGAAACTGTGTCCACAAACAGAAGACATGTTGGTGTGTTATGGTTTCCAACTCTGTTTGATTTGGAGGCAGCAGGTGGGCGTGGCGGCGTGGCGAATATACCTGTAACGACGTGTCCATACGTTTGGCTCTGTATTCCACAATTTTGAGTCCAGCTGCACCAAACTCACTGAGATGGATCCTTATCCAACTCCGGACAGTAATCCAGTGCAATATTTGGTGGGCGTGGCCTAATGTCTCAACAGCGCCCCCTAGAAGAGTTTAAATCATCAGCCCCAAGCCATGCTTTAACCTAGAATTATGAAACTTGGTACACATGTGTACGTTGACAGGATGTACAAAAAAGTCTCTTGGAGCCATGGTCCAAACCCAACAGGAAGTCGGCCATTTTGGATCAAAGCCGCCATTTCCGGTTTTTCATAGACGTCGCATCTGATCGAACTCCTCCTACAGCTTTTGAGATACAGACTTCAAACTCGCTTAGCACACACTTAAGACATTGAAGATGAAAAGTTATCAAAAGAATTCTCGTACATAAAAGCATGTGGGCGTGGCTAAGTGTCAAACTTTGGCTTTGTGCCATGAAATACTAAAATGCAATAACTTCTACAGGAAAAGTGACAACTTCATCAGACTTTCCATTTCTCATTATTGGCCAGCCTTGATCACATTCACAAGGTCATATGATGACATCACCTTAGCCACGCCCCCCTCCAACAGGAAGTCACCTGTTTTTGTCTGCCGGAAGTCTTGCTTTTACTCTGACTCAAATGGGTTCAATGCTGTGCAAATTAATACAAAATGACATGATGATGAACTCTGTGTATGTTGACTGCTAGCTGAAGCATGTGGGCATGCCTTATTAGCAAATAGCAATGCCAGCCATGTCTACGATCGTCTCTAAATCAACCAGTCTTCATGTGATTTCCACCAGATATTTATGGCTGACTTCAGTGATTCTCTAAAGGACCCAATAGCATTAGACTATAACTTGACTCCACTGCACTCCCTAGGTTAATCAAACAGCTGTATCTCCTCTCTACATTGGCCAAACTGCATGAGATGCTGCGGGCTGCACCAGAGAGCGCTGCTGTAAACACAATGTAGCTAATGTCAACACAATTGACAAGATAAAGTATCAATCAAGCTGTTCAGATGCACATACATTCTCCCAAAACTTAAACTGTCATGATTTGTGGTTGTTGGTGGTGAGGATGAACACTGAGACCCAGGTGATGATGATGACGATGATGATGTTTATTATAATTTAATAAAGAGAAGCTCAAAAACAGTCCAGTACGGGCAACACCTGCAGGAAAACTTGCAAACAGCTACTACAGGTATTTGTGGTCCATATGAAAATGTTAATAACAGGGTGGAACACATCCAGAGACAATAGTGAAAAAAACACATGTAATTATTAATTTATCTATTCCTGAGCTTGCCCATTATTAATTTCATATTGTGAAACATGTCAGTGTTGTAACAAAATATTCAAAATTTAAAACAATACTTTTTTTCAAAAATCCTGAGGCAGAAATGTTGCCGTAAAAAAGAATCACTCAATTACTGAGATTAAAAGAGATAAAGTGCTGAATATTGATATCTGTTTCCCACCTTGTTTTCATTGCTAATTATTGTGAGAAATTAACGTGAACAGTGCCTTCTCATGGATGAGTATTCTCATGGATCAGTATCATTAATCATTACTGATAATATATAACTAAATGCAAACTGAGTAAATTTGTTATTACAGAAGAGTGTCAAACTGGTAGCCCATTGTATAACTCAGTACCCATGAAGTAGCTCTCAGTTTCAAAAAGGTTGGTGACCCCTGTTCTACTTGCTGCAGCCAATCTGCAACAGATTTTTGTGCATTGTCTGTGAGCAATGCCAAACATGACACACTGAGTAATTCAAGGAGGGCGGGTTCGGCTGCTCCGTCAGAGCATCAGCGGTGGCTGGGGGAAGGCATTGCTGGGACCACGCGGTGGCTATAGGCCGAGCGGCGCTTGGCTGCGAGGGCCGCTCGATGCTCCGCGGAGCTTTAATTAGGCCCGAGCAGCTAAGCGCTGCGAAGGCCTATTGTAATCGCGCTGTTTATTATTATTCTTGTGCCAAATGAATTGGCTTTTTGGGGGCTTTATCATATTCAAAAACTCACCAAACTTGGCGGGCGCATAGAGCCGTGTGAAATTTACGTATTTTAAGGTCCTCACAAAAATCGCATGAGAAACGGCTCAAGGGCGCCCCCTAGCAACTTTCAAAACACCCTTTCCTATTCACTTACTTTATCGTACAGACTTGAAATTTGGTACAGTTGTAGAGCTCCCCAAGACACTCTGAATTTACAATTAATGTCATAGTGCAAGTATCCCAGGAAGTCGGCCATTTTGGATTGAAGTTCCGATTTTGCCCCCATTTTGGCCGTTTACAGACGTCGCATTTGATCGAACTCCTCCTAGGGATTTCGATTGATCGGCTTCAAACTTGGTCAGATTGTTCATAAGGCATGGCCGATTCAAAGTTATCAAATTCGTGAGTTTTCGAGCATGCTGAAGGGATCGTACCAGGGGTCAAAGTTCACCGACTCGCCAGAATGTAATAAACTGTTATATCTATTACAAATAAACTCACAGAGCCACCAAACTTTCTGTGTGTGATCACCTTTGGATGACCTACGACACCCAGTTGTGAAATTTTGAGATTACCTAAGCCACGCCCCCTTAGAACAGGAAGTGTCATGTTTTACTGCGAACGTTCACTATCTGACCCCTTTGACCTAATCAACATGAAACACTGTCGACAGACAGAAGACATGTTGGTGTGTCAGGGTGTCCAACCCCGTTTGGTTTGGATGCAGCAGGTGGGCGTGGCGGCGTGGCGAAGTGACCTTTAACGCCGTCTCCTTACGTTTGGCCTTGAATTCCACAGTTTAAAGCCCAGCTGCACCAAACTCACTAGGTTTGATCCTTGTGCCCTCGACAGGAATCCAGTGTTATTTTTTGTGGGCGTGGCCTAATGTCTCAACAGCGCCCCCTTGAAGATTTTAAATAATCAGCCCCAAGCCATTCTTTAACCTAGAATTATGAAACTTGGTACACTTGTGTAGCGTGTCAGGACCTACAAAAAAGCCTCTGGAGCCATGGTCCAAACCCAACAGAAAGTCGGCCATTTTGGATTAATTTCGCCATTTGCTGTTTTTCACAGACGTCGTATTTGATCGAACTCCTACAGCGTTTGACATACAGACTTCAAACTCAGTCAGCACAGAGTTGAGACATTAAAGGTCTAAAGATATCACAGGAATTTTTGTATGTCAAAGCATGTGGGCGTGGCTAAGTGCAAAACTTTGAATATTTGCTATAAAACATTAAAGTAACATAACTTCCACATATAAGGTCACAGCTGCTTCAGACTTCCTATGTCTCAATACTGACCAACCCTCATTAGATTCTCATGGTCAGATGATGACGTAACCTTAGCTCCGCCCACTTTTAACAGGAATTCAGCTGTTTTTTCTACTGTATGTCTTATTTTGACTGAGTAATACATATGGAATTAATCTTCTACCACTTGACATAATATGACCTGATGATGAACTGTGAGGATGAACTCTGACTCATGGGGGCGTGGCCAACTGTCTGTCCTTCGCCATATGCATAAATTGTCTCTGAATCAAAGACGCATCTTCTGATTGGAACCAAACTGGATATGTTTGACCTGTGCTCAATGCTAAAGAGCCCAACGGGTTTGAATTGTGATTTTACTCTACAGCGCCCCCTAGACTATCCCATCATCAATATCTCCTCTCTACATCGACCGATCTGCACCAAATTTGTGGTGTGTCCTCAGGGAACCATGCCGAAGTGAACGGTGCGAACTGCCTGGCGGACGCGCGCCTCAACTGTGCGAAAGGGTACGCGGTGGCAGGCGGGCGGCGGTGCTGGGTCCCCGCGGTGGCTATAGGCCGGAGCGGCGCTTGGCTGCTCGGGCCGCTTGAGGCTCCGCGGAGCTTTAATTAGGCCCGAGCAGCTAAGCGCTGCGAAGGCCTATTGTAATCGTGCTGTTTATTATTAGGCCCGAGCAGCTAAGCGCTGCGAAGGCCTATTGTAATCGTGCTGTTTATTAGCCGAGCTAGCCTGCGGCTATTTATCTGCTGTTTATTATTTTTCTTGTGCAAATGAATTGGCTTTTTGGGGGCTTTATCATATTCAAAAACTCACCAAACTTGGCGGGCGCATAGAGCCCGGTGAAATTTACGTATTTTAAGGTCCTCGCAAAAATCGCAAAGAAACGGCTCAAGGGCGCCCCCTAGCAACTTTCAAAAGACCCTTTCTATTCACTTACTTTATCGTAGAGACTTGAAATTTGGTACAGTTTTACAGCTCCCCAAGACACTCAGAATTTACAATTAATGTCATAGTGCAAGTATCCTAGGAAGTCGGCCATTTTGGATTGAAGTTCCGATTTTGCCCCTATTTTACTCATTTACACACGTCGCATTTGATCGAACTCCTCCTAGGGATTTCGATCGATCGGCTTCAAACTCGGTCAGATTGTTCATAAGGCATGGCCGATTCAAAGTTATAAAATTCGTGAGTTTTCGAGCATGTGAAGGGGTCGTTCCAGGGGTCAAAGTTCACCGACTCACCAGAATGTAATAAACTGTTATATCTCTACAATAAACTCACAGAGCCACCAAACTTTTGTGTGTGATCACCTTTGGATGACCTACACACCCAGTTGTGAAATTTTGAATTACCTAAGCCACGCCCCCTTAGAACAGGAAGTGTCATGTTTTACTGCGAACGTTCACTATCTGACCCCTTTCACCTAATCAACATGAAACTGTGTCCACAGACAGAAGACATGTTGGTGTGTAGGGTGTCCAACCCCGTTTGGTTTGGATGCAGCAGGTGGGCGTGGCGGCGTGGCGAAGTGACCTTTAACGCCGTCTCCTTACGTTTGCCTTGAATTCCACAGTTTAAAGCCCAGCTGCACCAAACTCACTAGGTTTGATCCTTGTGGGCCCCTCGACAGGAATCCAGTGTGACTTTTTGTGGGCGTGGCCTAATGTCTCAACAGCGCCCCCTTGAAGATTTTAAATAATCAGCCCCAAGCCATTCTTTAACCTAGAATTATGAAACTTGGTACACTTGTGTATCGTGTCAGGACCTACAAAAAAGCCTCTTGGAGCAATGGTCCAAACCCAACAGGAAGTCGGCCATTTTGGATCAAATCCGCCATTTGCTGTTTTTCAGAGATGTCATATTTGATCGAACTCCTCCTACACCGTTTGACATACAGACTTCAAACTCAGTCAGCAGAGAGTTCAGACATTAAAGGTCTAAAGTTATCACAGGACATTTTGTATGTCAAAGCATGTGGGCGTGGCTAAGTGCTAAACTTTGACTATTCGCCATAAAACATCAAAGTGAAATAACTTCCACATACAAGGTAACAACTGCTTCAGACTTCCTATGTCTCACTACTGACCAACCCTCATTACATTCTCATGGTCAGATGATGACGTAACCTTAGCTCCGCCCACTTTTAACAGGAATTCAGCTGTTTTTTCTACTGTATGTCTTATTTTTACTGAGTAATACATATGGAATTAATCTTCTACACCTGACATAATATGACCTGATGATGAACTGTGATGATGAACTCTGACTCATGGAGCGTGGCCAACTGGCTGTCCTTCACCATATGCATAAAATTGTCTCTGAATCAAACACGCATCTTCCGATTGGAACCAAACTGGATACGTTTGACCTGTGCTCAATGCTAAAGAGCCCAACGGGTTTGAATTGTGATTTTACTCTACAGCGCCCCCTATTATCCCATCATCAATATCTCCTCTCTACATCGACCGATCTGCACCAAATTTGTGGTGTGTCCTCAGGGAACCATGCGAAGTGAACGTGCGAACTGCCTGGCGGAGGCGCGCCTCAACTGTGCGAAAGGGTACGCGGTGGCAGGCGGGCGGCGGTGCTGGGTCCCCGCGGTGGCTATAGGCCGGAGCGGCGCTTGGCTGCTCGGGCCGCTTGAGGCTCCGCGGAGCTTTAATTAGGCCAGAGCAGCTAAGCGCTGCGAAGGCCTATTGTAATCGTGCTGTTTATTATTATTATTTTTCTAACGCCAAATGAATTGCCTTTTTGGGGGCTTTATCATATTCAAAAACTCACCAAACTTGGCGGGCGCATGGAGCCCGTGTGAAATTTACGTATTTTAAGGTCCTCGCAAAAATCGCACAAGAAACGGCTCAAGGGCGCCCCCTAGCAACTTTCAAAAGACCCTTTCTATTCACTTACTTTATCGTAGAGACTTGAAATTGGTACAGTTGTAGAGCTCCCCAAGACACTCTGAATTTACAATTAATGTCATAGTGCAAGTATCCTAGGAAGTCGGCCATTTTGGATTGAAGTTCCGATTTTGCCCCATTTTGGCCGTTTACAGACGTCGCATTTGATCGAACTCCTCCTAGGGATTTCGATCGATCGGCTTCAAACTCGGTCAGATTGTTCATAAGGCATGGCCGATTCAAAGTTATCAAATTCGTGAGTTTTCGAGCATGCTGAAGGGGTCGTTCCAGGGGTCAAAGTTCACCGACTCACCAGAATGTAATAAACTGTTATATCTCTTACAAATAAACTCACAGAGCCACCAAACTTTCTGTGTGTGATCACCTTTGGATGACCTACGACACCCAGTTGTGAAATTTTGAGATTACCTAAGCCACGCCCCCTTAGAACAGGAAGTGTCATGTTTTACTGCGAACGTTCACTATCTGACCCCTTTCACCTAATCAACATGAAACTGTCGACAGACAGAAGACATGTTGGTGTGTCAGGGTGTCCAACCCCGTTTGGTTTGGATGCAGCAGGTGGGCGTGGCGGCGTGGCGAAGTGACCTTTAACGCCGTCTCCTTACGTTTGGCCTTGAATTCCACAGTTTAAAGCCCAGCTGCACCAAACTCACTAGGTTTGATCCTTGTGGGCCCCTCGACAGGAATCCAGTGTGATTTTTTGTGGGCGTGGCCTAATGTCTCAACAGCGCCCCCTTGAAGATTTTAAATAATCAGCCCCAAGCCATTCTTTAACCTAGAATTATGAAACTTGGTACACTTGTGTATCTTGTCAGGACCTACAAAAAAGTCTCTTGGAGCCATGGTCCAAACCCAACAGAAAGTCGGCCATTTTGGATTAAATTCGCCATTTGCTGTTTTTCACAGACGTCGTATTTGATCGAACTCCTCCTACAGCGTTTGACATACAGACTTCAAACTCAGTCAGCAGAGAGTTCAGAATTAAAGGTCTAAAGTTATCACAGGAATTTTTGTATGTCAAAGCATGTGGGCGTGGCTAAGTGCCAAACTTTGACTATTCGCCATAAAACATCAAAGTGACATAACTTCCACATACAAGGTCACAGCTGCTTCAACTTCCTATGTCTCACTACTGACCAACCCTCATGGTCAGATGATGACGTAACCTTAGCTCCGCCCACTTTTAACAGGAATTCAGCTGTTTTTTCTACTGTATGTCTTATTTTTACTGAGTAATACATATGGAATTAATCTTCTACCACCTGACATAATATGACCTGATGATGAACTGTGAGGATGAACTCTGACTCATGGGGGCGTGGCCAACTGTCTGTCCTTCGCCATATGCATACAACTGTCTCTGAATCACACAGCATCTTCCGATTGGCACCAAACTGGATACGTTTGACCTGTGCTAATGCTAAAGAGCCCAACGGTTTGAATTGTGATTTTACTCTACAGCGCCCCCTAGATTATCCCATCATCAATATCTCCTCTCTACATCGACCGATCTGCACAAATTTGTGGTTGTCTCAGGGAACCATGCCGAAGTGAACGGTACAAACTGCCTGGCGGAGGTGCGCCTCAACTGTGCGAAAGGGTACGCGGTGGCAGGCGGGCGGCGGTGCTGGGTCCCCCGCGGTGGCTATAGGCCGGAGCGGCGCTTGGCTGCTCGGGCCGCTTGAGGCTCCGCGGAGCTTTATTATTAGGCCCGAGCAGCTAAGCGCTGCGAAGGCCTATTGTAATCGTGCTGTTTATTATTATTCTCGTAAATAATTGGCTTTTTGGGGGCTTTATCATATTCAAAAACTCACCAAACTTGGCGGGCGCATAGAGCCGGTGAAATTTACGTATTTTAAGTCTCGCAAAAATCGCACAAGAAACGCTCAAGGGCGCCCCCTAGAAACTTTCAAAAGACCCTTTCTATTCACTTACTTTATCGTAGAGACTTGAAATTCGGTACAGTTTAGAGCTCCCCAAGACACTCTGAATTTACAATTAATGTCATAGTGCAAGTATCCTAGGAAGTCGGCCATTTTGGATTGAAGTTCCGATTTTGAGCCCATTTTGGCCGTTTACAACGTCGCATTTGATCGAACTCCTCCTAGGGATTTCGATCGATCGCTTCAAACTCGGTCAGATTGTTCATAAGGCATGGCCGATTCAAAGTTATCAAATTCGTGAGTTTTCGAGCATGCTGAAGGGGTCGTACCAGGGGTCAAAGTTCACCGACTCACCAGAAGTAATAAACTGTTATATCTCTTACAAATAAACTCACAGAGCCACCAAACTTTCTGTGTGTGATCACCTTTGGATGACCTATGACACCCAGTTGTGAAATTTTGAGATTACCTAAGCCACGCCCCCTTAGAACAGGAAGTGTCATGTTTTACTGCAAACGTTCACTATCTGACCCCTTTGACCTAATCAACATGAAACTGTATCCACAGACAGAAGACTTGTTGGTGTGTCAGGGTGTCCAACCCCGTTTGGTTTGGATTCAGCAGGTGGGCGTGGGGCGTGGCGAAGTGACCTTTAACGCCGTCTCCTTACGTTTGGCCTTGAATTCCACAGTTTAAAGCCCAGCTGCACCAAACTCACTAGGTTTGATCCTTGTGGGCCCCTCGACAGGAATCCAGTGTGATTTTTTGTGGGCGTGGCCTAATGTCTCAACAGCGCCCCCTTGAAGATTTTAAATAATCAGCCCCAAACCATTCTTTAACCTAGAATTATGAAACTTGGTACACTTGTGTATCTTGTCAAGACCTACAAAAAAGTCTCTTGGAGCCATGGTCGAAACACAACAGGAAGTCGGCCATTTTGGATCAAAGCCGCCATTTGCTGTTTTTCACAGATGTCATATTTGATCGAACTCCTCCTACAGCGTTTGACATACAGACTTCAAACTCAGTCAGCAGAGAGTTGAGACATTAAAGGTCTAAAGTTATCACAGGAATTTTTGTATTAAAGCATGTGGGCGTGGCTAAGTGCAAACTTTACTATTCGCCATAAAACATCAAAGTGACATAACTTCCACATACAAGGACAGCTGCTTCAGACTTCCTATGTCTCATACTACCAACCCTCATTACATTCTCATGGTCAGATGATGACGAACCTTAGTCCGCCCACTTTTGACGGAATCACTGTTTTTTCTACTGTATGTCTTATTTTTACGAGTAATACATATGGAATTAATCTTCTACCACCTGAATTATATGACCTGATGATGAACTGTGATGTGACTCTGACTCATGGGGCGTGGCCAACTGGCTGTCCTTCGCCATATGCATCAATTTCTCTAATCACACACGCATCTTCCGATTGGCACCAACTGGATACGTTTACCTGTGTTCAATGCTAAAGAGCCCAACGGATTGAATTGTGATTTTACCTACAGCGCCCCCTAGACTATCCCATCATCAATATCTCCTCTCTACATCGACCGATCTGCACCAAATTTGTGGTGTGTCCTCAGGGAACCATGCCGAAGTGAACGGTGCGAACTGCCTGGCGGACGCGCCTCAACTGTGCGAAAGGGTACGCGGTGGCAGGCGGGGCGGTCTGGTCCCCGCGGTGGCTATAGGCCGGAGCGGCGCTTGGCTGCTCGGGCCGCTTGAGGCTCCGCGGAGCTTTAATTAGGCCGAGCAGCTAAGCGCTGCGAAGGCCTATTGTAATCGTGCTGTTTATTATTATTCTTGTGCCAAATGAATTGGCTTTTTGGGGGCTTTATCATATGCAAAAACTCACCAAACTTGGCGGCGCATAGAGCCCGTGTGAAATTTACGTATTTTAAGGTCCTCGCAAAAATCGCATGAGAAACGGCTCAAGGGCGCCCCCTAGCAACTTTCAAAAGACCCTTTCTATTCACTTACTTTATCGTAGAGACTTGAAATTTGGTACAGTTGTAGAGCTCCCCAAGACACTCAGAATTTACAATTAATGTCATAGTGCAAGTATCCAGGAAGTCGGCCATTTTGGATTGAAGTTCCGATTTTGAGCCCATTTTGGCCGTTTACAGACGTCGCATTTGATCGAACTCCTCCTAGGGATTTCGATCGATGGCTTCAAACTCGGTCAGATTGTTCATAAGGCATGGCCGATTCAAAGTTATCAAATTCGTGAGTTTTCGAGCATGCTGAAGGGGTCGTTCCAGGGGTCAAAGTTCACCGACGTACCACAAAGTAATAAACTGTTATATCTCTTACAAATAAACTCACAGAGCCACCAAACTTTGTGTGTGATCACCTTTGGATGACCTACGACACCCAGTTGTGAAATTTTGAGATTACCTAAGCCACGCCCCCTTAGAACAGGAAGTGTCATGTTTTACTGCGAACGTTCACTATCTGACCCCTTTCACCTAATCAACATAAAACTGTGTCCACAGACAGAAGACATGTTGGTGTGTCAGGGTGTCCAACCCCGTTTGGTTTGGATGCAGCAGTGGGCGTGGCGGCGTGGCGAAGTGACCTTTAACGCCGTCTCCTTACGTTTGGCCTTGAATTCCACAGTTTAAAGCCCAGCTGCACCAAACTCACTAGGTTTGATCCTTGTGGGCCCCTCGAAGGAATCCAGTGTAATTTTTGTGGGGTGGCCTAATGTCTCAACAGCGCCCCCTTGAAGATTTTAAATAATCAGCCCCAAGCCATTCTTTAACCTGAATTATGAAACTTGGTACACTTGTGTATCTTGTCAGACCTACAAAAAAGTCTCTTGGAGCCATGGTCCAAACCCAACAGGAAGTCGGCCATTTTGGATCAAACGCCATTTCTGTTTTTCAGAGACGTCATATTTGATCAAACTCCTACAGCGTTTCAGATACAGACTTCAAACTCAGTCAGCAGAGAGTTGAGACATTAAAGGTCTAAAGTTATCACAGGAATTTTTGTATGTAAAAGCATGTGGGCGTGGCTAAGTGCAAAACTTTAACTATTCGCCATAAAACATCAAAGTGACATAACTTCCACAAACAAGGTCACAGCTGCTTCAGACTTCCTATGTCTCACTACTGACCAACCCTCATGGTCAGATGATGACGTAACCTTAGCTCCGCCCACTTTTAACAGGAATTCAGCTGTTTTTTCTACTGTATGTCTTATTTTTACTGAGTAATACATATGGAATTAATCTTCTACCACCTGACATAATATGACCTGATGATGAACTGTGAGGATGAACTCTGACTCATGGGGGCGTGGCCAACTGTCTGTCCTTCGCCATATGCATACAACTGTCTCTGAATCACACACGCATCTTCCGATTGGCACCAAACTGGATACGTTTGACCTGTGCTAATGCTAAAGAGCCAAAGGTTTGAATTGTGATTTTACTCTACAGCGCCACCTAGATTATCCCATCATCAATATCTCCTCTCTACATCACCGATCTGCACCAAATTTGTGGTGTGTCGCCAGGGAACCATGCCGAAGTAAACGGTGCGAACTGACTGCGGACGCACGCCTCAACTGTGCGAAAGGGTACGCGGTGCAGGCGGGCGGCGGTGCTGGGTCCCCGCGGTGGCTATAGGCCGGAGCGGCGCTTGGCTGCTCGGGCCGCTTGAGGCTCCGCGGAGCTTTAATTATTATTCTTATTCTTCCGCCAAATGAATTGGCTTTTTGGGGGCTTTATCATATTCAAAAACTCACCAAACTTGGCGGGCGCATAGAGCCCGGTGAAAATTTACGTATTTTAAGGTCCTCGCAATAATCGCACAAGAAACGGCTCAAGGGCGCCCCCTAGCAACTTTCAAAAGACCCTTTTCTATTCACTTACTTTATCGTAGAGACTTGAAATTCGGTACAGTTGTAGAGCTCCCCAAGACACTCTGAATTTACAATTAATGTCATAGTGCATCTGTCCTAGGAAGTCGGCCATTTTGGATTGAAGTTCCGATTTTGAGCCCATTTTGGCCGTTTACAGACATCACATTTGATCGAACTCCTCCTAGGGATTTCGATCAATCGGCTTCAAACTCGGTTAGATCGTTCATAAGGCATGGCCCATTCAAAGTTATCAAATTCGTGAGTTTTCGAGCATGCTGAAGGGGTCGTTCCAGGGGTCAAAGTTCACCGACTCACCAGAATGTAATAAACTGTTATATCTCTTACAAATAAACTCACAGAGCCACCAAACTTTCTGTGTGTGATCACCTTTGGATGACCTACGACACCCAGTTGTGAAATTTTGAGATTACCTAAGCCACGCCCCCTTAGAACAGGAAGTGTCATGTTTTACTGTGAACGTTCACTATCTGACCCCTTTCACCTAATCAACATGAAACTGTGTCCACAGACAGAAGACATGTTGGTGTATTAGGGTGTCCAACCCCGTTTGGTTTGGATGCAGCAGGTGGGCGTGGTGGCGTGGCGAAGTGACCTTTAACGCCGTCTCCTTACGTTTGTCCTTGAATTCCACAGTTTAAAGCCCAGCTGCACCAAACTCACTAGGTTTGATCCTTGTGGGCCCCTCGACAGGAATCCAGTGTGATTTTTTGTGGGCGTGGCCTAATGTCTCAACAGCGCCCCCTTGAAGATTTTAAATAATCAGCCCCAAGCCATTCTTTAACCTAGAATTATGAAACTTGGTACACTTGTGTATCGTGTCAGGACCTACAAAAAAGCCTCTTGGAGCCATGATCCAAACCCAACAGAAAGTCGGCCATTTTGGATTAAATCCGCAATTTGCTGTTTTTCAGAGACGTCATATTTGATCGAACTCCTCCTACAGCGTTTCAGATACAGACTTCAAACTCAGTCAGCAGACAGTTGAGACATTAAAGGTCTAAAGTTATCACAGGAATTTTTGTATGCAAAAGCATGTGGGCGTGGCTAAGTGCCAAACTTTGACTATTCGCCATAAAACATCAAAGTGACATAACTTCCACATACAAGGTCACAGCTGCTTCAGACTTCCTATGTCTCACTACTGACCAACCCTCATTACATTCTCATGGTCAGATGATGATGTGACCTTAGCTCCGCCCACTTTTTACAGGAAGTAACCTGTTTTTTCTACTGTATGTCTTATTTTTACTGAGTAATACATATGGAATTAATCTTCTACCACCTGACATTATATGACCTGATGATGAACTGTGATGATGAACTCTGACTCATGGGGGCGTGGCCAACTGGCTGTCCTTCACCATATGCATAAAATTGTCTCTGAATCAAACACGCATCTTCCGATTGGAACCAAACTGGATACGTTTGACCTGTGCTAAATGCTAAAGAGCCCAAAAGGTTTGAATTGTGATTTTACTCTACAGCGCCCCCTAGATTATCCCATCATCAATATCTCCTCTCTACATCGACCGATCTGCACCAAATTTGTGGTGTGTCCTCAGGGAACCATGCCGAAGTCAACGGTGCGAACTGCCTGGCAGAAGCGCACCTCAACTGTGCGAAAGGGTACGCGGTGGCAGGCGGGCGGCGGTGCTGGGTCCCCCGCGGTGGCTATAGGCCGGAGCGGCGCTTGGCTGCTCGGGCCGCTTGAGGCTCCGCGGAGCTTTAATTATTATTTTTTTTATTTTTCTCGCCTCAAATGAATTGCCTTTTTGGGGGCTTTAACATATTCAAAAACTCACCAAAATTGGTGGGCCCATAGAGACTGTGAAAAATTTACGTATTTTAAGGTCTACGCAAAAATCGCATAAAAAATGGCTCAACAGCGCCCCCTAGAAATTTTCAAAAGACCCTTTCCTATTCACTTACTTTATCGTAGAGACTTGAAATTCGCTACAGTTGTAGAGCTCCCCAAGACACTCAGAATTTACAATTAATGTCATAGTGCAAGTATCCTAGGAAGTCGGCCATTTTGGATTGAAGTTCCGATTTTGACCCCATTTTGGCTGTTTACACACGTCGCATTTGATCGAACTCCTCCTAGGGCTTTTGATGGAACGGCTTCAAACTTGGTCAGTTGGTTCATAAGGCATGCCCGATTAAAAGTTATCAAAACGGTGAGTTTTCGTGCATGCTGAAGGGGTGATACCAGGGGTCAAAGTTCACTGACTCACCATAAAATAATAAACATTATATATCCTACAAAGAAACTCATAGAGCCACCAAACTTTCTGTGTGTGATCACCTTTGGATGACCTACGACACTCAGTTGTGAAATTTTGAGATTACCTAAGCCACGCCCCCTTAGAACAGGAAGTGTCATGTTTTATTGTGATCGGTCCCTATCTGACCTCTTTAACACAATCAACATGAAACTGTGTCCACAAACAGAAGACATGTTGGTGTGTCAGGGTGTCAAACCCCGTTTGGTTTGGATGCAGCAGGTGGGCGTGGCGGCGTGGCGGCGTGGCGAATATACCTGTCCTTACGTTTGGCTCTGTATTCCACAATTTTGAGTCCAGTTGCACCAAACTCACTGAGATGGATCCTGATCCAACTCCGGACAGTAATCCAGTGCAATATTTGGTGGGCGTGGCCTAATGTCTCAACAGCGCCCTCTAGAATATTTTAAATCATCAGCCCCAAGCCATGCTTTAACCTAGAATTATGAAACTTGATACACATGTATATCTTGTCAGGACGTACAAAAAAGTCTCTTGGAGCCATGGTCCAAACCCAACAGGAAGTCGGCCATTTTGGATCAAAGCCGCCATTTCCTGTTTTTCATAGACGTCGCATCTGATCGAACTCCTCCTACAGCTTTTGAGATACAGACTTCAAACTTGCTCAGCACACACCTAAGACATTGAAGGTGAAAAGTTATCAAAAGAATTCTCGTACATCAAAGCGTGTGTGCGTGGCTAAGTGTCAAACTTTGGCTTTGTGACATGAAATACTAAAATAACTTCTACAGGAAAAGTGACAACTTCATCAGACTTTCCATGTCTCATTATTGGCCAGCCTTGATCACATTCACAAGGTCATATGATGACATCACCTTAGCCACGCCCCCCTCCAACAGGAAGTCACCTGTTTTTGTCTGCCTCTAAATCAACCAGGCTTCATCCGTTTTGCACCAGATTTTCTATGATCGACTGGTGGACCTCTAAAGATTAGATTATAACTTGACTATACTGCACCCTTTCGGTTAATGAAATAGCTGCATCTCCTCTCTACATTGGCTAATCTGCCTGAGATGTTGTGTGCTTCACCAAGGAGTTCTGCTGTAAACACAATGCAGCTAATGCCAACGTAAGTGACTAGATATAAAGTATCAATCCAGCTGTTCAGACACACATATTTTCTTCCAAAACTTAAACTGTCATAAACTGTTGTTGTTGGTGGTGAGGATGAACGCTGAGACCAAGGTGATGATGATGATGATGATGATGATGATGATGATTATAATTTAATAAAGAGAATCTCAAACACAGTCCAATATGGGCAACACGGAAGGAAAACCTGCACACATCTAATACAGGTAGCCACTGAAAAAACTGAAGACTGAATGTTACAGCAACATATTACATTATAACTTGACTCTACTGTGCCCTGTAGGTTAAATGGAATCAATCCAAACCAAACCAACTTTATTTACAAAGCACTTTAAAACAACCACAGCTGATACAAAGTGCTGTACATTAAAACACAACATAATAAAAAAATTAAAACATACAATTTAAAACTAGATCCCACTGGTATTGAAAGTAAAATAGATGGTGCAGTGGTGTAAGCACAGCAGCTATGAAGGTTACCAGCCTGTTTGGTTCAACCTATCTCTGTGAATCAGCGTTTTCTGACATGAACTTCATCAAGAACAAACACAGAACATGTCTCACTGATGGACATCTGAAAAATGCACTCACAGTTGCAGTTTCAAGTTACACACCAGATTACAGAGCACTGGTGAACAGCATACAATGCCAGTCTTCTCACTAATAAGGAAGCCATTGTCTGTGAGCAAAGCCAAACATGACACACTGAGTAAATTCAAGGAGGGCGGGTTCGGCTGCTCCGTCAGAGCATCAGCGGTGGCTGGGGGAAGGCGGTGCTGGGAACACGCGGTGGCTATAGGCCGAGCGGCGCTTGGCTGCGAGGGCCGCTCGATGCTCCGCGGAGCTTTAATTAGGCCCGAGCAGCTAAGCGCTGCGAAGGCCTATTGTTTTTCAAATGTTTATTTTATTTATTTATTTTTTTTTTCTCGCCTCAAATGAATTGCCTTTTTGGGGGCCTTAACATATTCGAAAACTCACCAAAATTGGTAGGCCCATAGAGACTGTGAAAAATTTACGTATTTTAAGGTCCGCGCAAAAATCGTGAAAAAATTGGCTCAATGGCGCCCCCTAGAAAATTTCAAAAGACCCTTTCCTATTCAGTTACTTTATTGTAGAGACTTGAAATTTGGTACACTTGTAGAACTCCCCAAGACACTCAGAATTTATAATTGTTCTCATAGTGTATGTAAAACAGGAAGTCGGCCATTTTGGATTGAAGTTCCGATTTTGACCCCATTTTGGCCGTTTACACACGTTGCATTTGATCGAACTCCTCCTAGGGCTTTTGATGGAACGGCTTCAAACTTGGTCAGTTTGTTCATAAGGCATGCCCGATTAAAAGTTATCAAAACGGTGAGTTTTCGTGCATGCTGAAGGGGTGATACCAGGGGTCAAAGTTCACTGACTCACCATAAAATAATTAACAGTTATATCTCCTAAAAAGAAGGTCACAGAGCCACCAAACCTTCTGTGTGTGATCACCTTTGGATGCCCTACAAGACCCAATCGTGAAATTTTGAGATCACATAAGCCACGCCCCCTTAGAACAGGAAGTGTCATGTTTTATTGTGATCGGTCCCTACCTGACCTCTTTAACCTAATCAACATGAAACTGTGTCCACAAACAGAAGACATGTTGGTGTGTTATGGTTTCCAACGCTGTTTGATTTGGAGGCAGCAGGTGGGCGTGGCGGCGTGGCGAATATACCTGTAACAACGTGTCCATACGTTTGGCTCTGTATTCCACAATTTTGAGTCCAGCTGCACCAAACTCACTGAGATGGATCCTTATCCAACTCTGGACAGTAATCCAGTGCAATATTTGGTGGGCGTGGCCTAATGTCTCAACAGCGCCCCCTAGAAGAGTTTAATTCATCAGCCCCAAGCCATGCTTTAACCTAGAATTATGAAACTTGGTACACATGTGTATCTTGTAAGGATGTACAAAAAAGTCTCTTGGAGCCATGGTCCAAACCCAACAGGAAGTCGGCCATTTTGGATCAAAGCCGCCATTTCCGGTTTTTCATAGACGTTGCATCTGATCGAACTCCTCCTACAGCTTTTGAGATACAGACTTCAAACTCGCTCAGCACACACTTAAGACATTGAAGGTGTAAAGTTATCAAAAGAATTCTCGTACATCAAAGCATGTGGGCGTGGCTAAGTGTCAAACTTTGGCTTTGTGCCATGAAATACTAAAATGCAATAACTTCTACAGGAAAAGTGACAACTTCATCAGACTTTCCATGTCTCATTATTGGCCAGCCTTGATCACATTCACAAGGTCATATGATGACATCACCTTAGCCACGCCCCCCTCCAACAGGAAGTCACCTGTTTTTGTCTGCCGGAAGTCTTACTTTTACTCTGACTCAAATGGGTTCAATGCTGTGCAAATTGATATAAAATGACATGATGATGAACTCTGTGTATGTTGGCTGCTAGCTGAAGCATGTGGGCGTGCCTTATTAGCAAATAGCAATGCCAGCCATGTCTACAATCGTCTCTAAATCAACCAGGCTTCATGTGATTTCCACCAGACTTTTATGGCTGACTTCAGTGAACCTCTAAAGACCCCAATAGCATTAGATCATAACTTGACTCCACTGCACTCCCTAGGTTAATGAAATAGCTGCATCTCCTCTCTACATTGCACCAGGGAGCGCTGCTGTAAACACAATGCAGCTAATGTCAACACAAATGACAAGATAAAGTATCAATCAAGCTGTTCAGATGCACATACATTCTCCCAAAACTTAAACTGTCGTAACTTGATTCCACTTAGCCCTGTAGGTTAAGTGGAATCAAACAAAACCAAACCAACTTTATTTACAAAGCACTTTAAAACAACCACAGCTGATAAAAAGTGCTGTACATTAAAACACAACATAATAAAAAAATTAAAACATACAGCTTAAAAACAAAAACATACAATTTAAAACTAGATCCCGCTGGTGTTGAAAGCCAAGTAAAATTGATGGTGCTGTGGTGTATGCACAGCAGCTATGAAGGTTACCAGCCTGTTTGGTTCAACCTATCTCTGTGAATCAGCGTTTTCTGACATGAACTTCATCAAGAACAAACACAGAACATGCCTCACTGATGCACATCTAAAAGATGCACTCACAGTTGCAGTTTCAAGTTACACACCAGATTACAGAGTACTGGTGAACAGCATGCAATGCCAGTCTTCTCACTAATAAGGAAACCAATACCAGATGTCAGTGGCAACATGGCAGTGTCATGGCAAAGTTTAATTAAAATATTGAGGAATTGTGATAAATTTAAAAGTGTCTTGATGACATATAAGTTATAATTTTGTTAAAAATGCTACAGTCATGAGTTCAAAATGTGATAAAATTTATTTAAAAATATGTAAGTTGATTTTTCTTTAACAATACATAATTGATAACTTTTTGAAGCCTGGAGCAACATCGTTCATGATTTGTTAAAACAATGTTGGTGAGTGGTTAGTGAAAATTGGACATTTTTCCTACAAAATGTAGTGATGTAAGTGGTTATCTAAAAATGTAACAATTACAGAGATTAAAAGATAAAGTGCTGAATAATGATTATCTGTTTCCCACCTTGGTTTCATTGCTATTTATTGTGAGAAATCTTTAACGTGAACAGTGTCTTGTCATATATGAGTATCATTAATCATTATTGATAATATATAACTAAAGGCAAACTGAGTAAATTTGTTATTTTAGAAGAGTGTGTCAAACTGGTAGGCTTGATATGACTTGGTACCCATGAAGTAGCTCTCAGTTTCAAAAAGGTTGGTGACCCCTGATCTACTCGCTGCAGCCAATCTGCAACAGAATTTTGAGGATTGTCTGTGAGCAATGCCAAACATGACACACTGAGTAATTCAAGGAGGGCTGGTTCGGCTGCTCCGTCAGAGCATCAGCGGTGGCTGGGGGAAGGCGGTGCTGGGACCACGCGGTGGCTATAGGCCGAGCGGCGCTTGGCTGCTCGGGCCGCTCGAGGCTCCGCGGAGCTTTAATTAGGCCCGAGCAGCTAAGCGCTGCGAAGGCCTATTGAAATCGTGCTGTAAATTATTAGGCCCGAGCAGCTAAGCGCTGCGAAGGCCTATTGTTTTTCAAATGTTTATTATTTTTTTGGCCCGAGCAGCTAAGCGCTGCGAAGGCCTATTGTTTTTCAAATGTTTATTATTTTTTTTATTTTTTTTTTTATTTTTCTCGCCTCAAATGAATTGCCTTTTTGGGGGCTTTAACATATTCAAAAACTCACCAAAATTGGTAGGCCCATAGAGACTGTGAAAAATTTACGTATTTTAAGGTCCGCGCAAAAATCGCAAAAAAAATGGCTCAACGGCGCCCCCTAGAAAATTTCAAAAGACCCTTTCCTATTCAGTTACTTTATTGTAGAGACCTGAAATTTGGTACACTTGTAGAACTCCCCAAGCCACTCAGAATTTATAATTGTTCTCATAGTGCATGTCCAACAGGAAGTCGGCCATGTTGGATTGAATTTGCAAATTTCACCCCATTTTGGCCGTTCATAGCCTTCGCATTTGATCGAACTCCTCCTAGGGCTTTTGATGGATCGGCTTCAAACTTGGTCAGTTTGTTCATAAGGCATGCCCGATTAAAAGTTATCAAAACGGTGAGTTTTCGTGCATGCTGAAGGGGTGATACTAGGGGTCAAAGTTCACTGACTCACCATAAAATAATTAACAGTTATATCTCCTAAAAAGAAGGTCACAGAGCCACCAAACTTTCTGTGTGTGATCACCTTTGGATGCCCTACAAGACCCAATTGTGAAATTTTGAGATCACATAAGCCACGCCCCCTTAGAACAGGAAGTGTCATGTTTTATTGTGATCGGTCCCTACCTGACCTCTTTAACCTAATCAACATGAAACTGTGTCCACAAACAGAAGACATGTTGGTGTGTTATGGTTTCCAACGCTGTTTGTTTTGGAGGCAGCAGGTGGGCGTGGCGGCGTGGCGAATATACCTGTAACAACGTGTCCATACGTTTGGCTCTGTATTCCACAATTTTGAGTCCAGCTGCACCAAACTCACTGAGATGGATCCTTATCCAACTCCGGACAGTAATCCAGTGCAATATTTGGTGGGCGTGGCCTAATGTCTCAACAGCGCCCCCTAGAAGAGTTTAAATCATCAGCCCCAAGCCATGCTTTAACCTAGAATTATGAAACTTGGTACACATGTGTACGTTGTCAGGATGTACAAAAAAGTCTCTTGGAGCCATGGTCCAAACCCAACAGGAAGTCGGCCATTTTGGATCAAAGCCGCCATTTCCGGTTTTTCATAGACGTCGCATCTGATCGAACTCCTCCTACAGCTTTTGAGATACAGACTTCAAACTCGCTCAGCACACACTTAAGACATTGAAGATGAAAAGTTATCAAAAGAATTCTCGTACATCAAAGCATGTGGGCGTGGCTAAGTGTCAAACTTTGGCTTTGTGCCATGAAATACTAAAATGCAATAACTTCTACAGGCAAAGTCACAACTTCAGACTTTCCATGTTTGATTATTGACCAGCCCTGATCACATTCACAAGGTCATATGATGACATCACCTTAGCCACGCCCCCTCCAACAGGAAGTCACCTGTTTTTGTCTGCAGAAGTCTTTCTTTTACTCTCACTCAAATGGGTTCAGTTCTGTGCAAATTGATATAAAAGGACAAAATGATGAACTCTGTGTATGTTGACTGCTAGCTGAAGCATGTGGACGTTCCTTATTAGCAAATAGCAATGCTAGCCATGTCTACGATCATCTCTAAATCAACCAAGCTTCATCCCAATTTGCACCAGATTTTCTATGATCGACTGTGGTGATCCTCTAAAGATTAGATTATAACTTGACTCACTTCACTCCATAGGTTAATCAGACAGCTGTATCTTATCTCTACATTGGCTAATCTGCATGAGATGTTTGTGGGCTGCAGCAGGTAGCGCTGCTTGTAACACAATGCAGCTAATGTCAACACAAGTGACTAGATAAAGTATCAATCAAGCTGTTCAGATGCCCTACATTCTCCCCAAACTCAAACTGTCATGATTTGTGGTTGATTGTGAGGATGAACACTGAAACCCAGGTGATGATGATGACGATGATGATGTTTATTTAATTTAATAAAGAGAAGCTCAAACACAATCCAGTACGGGCAACACCGCAGGAATTTTGCACACAGCTAATACAGGTAGCCACTGAAACAACTGAACAACAAAGGTTTTTAATTATACATTAGATGTTTGCACGCCAGCTGGAGATGGGCACCAGCAGCCCTCCCGACCCCACTAAGGGACAAGGGGCAGGAAAAAAGGAAGGATGGATTTAGATGTTTACCATTATTCAAATATAAACAAAATGCCTTGTAAATATTATTTTGATCTTTACACAACCTTTTTGTTGCTGGACATGTTCAATTTCATGTGTCCCCAGTGCAGCGTAATAGACTTCCTCATGACATTTAAACTATAAAATATATTTATATTTATTTTTTTCTTCAACAAGCTGATTGACTGGACTACACCTTATTTTAATATGTAATTTAATCTACTGAAACTATTTTCACATTTGATATTTTCTTCATATTATACATGTCCCAGTACTAACTTTCCACCCTGTTATGATGTTTCATTTCTGCCTTCAAAAAGTCTAAAATTCCACAAAATCCATTTAATGTATGTGACATCAATTGATTTTGATGTGAATTCAACCATGGAAAGCAAAGTGAGCTTCAACTGTCACCATCTCTGTAGTCTTACATTTACTCTGACTCAAATGGGTTCAATGCTGTGCAAATTGATATAAATGACATGATGATCAACTCTGTGTATAACTGAGTTTTACACAGACTCAGTTTTGAGTCTGTGTTTTACACAGACTCATTTTGTGTAAAACACAAACTGAGTCTGTGTAAAGACTCAGTTTTTTATTGAGTAAAAAACTGAGTAAAAAACTGTTTTTACTGAGTTTTTTACTCAGTAAAAAAAACCCCATCTCTAATGGTGATGTCACCCCCTGTTTCCAATTGCTGATTTCAAGTGTGCTTCAGCTGAAGCGTGCTGAAGCATGTGGCTTCAGCTAGCATTCTTCAGCACATGCTAGCTGAAACGTGGCTTCAGCTAGCAGCCGAAGCCACATGCTTCGGCTGCTAGCTGAAGCATGTGGGCGTGCCTTATTAGCAAATAGCAATACCAGCCATGTCTACGATCGTCTCTAAATCAACCAGGCTTCATGTGATTTCCACCAGATATTTATGGCTGACTTCAGTGAACCTCTAAAGACCCCAATAGCATTAGATTATAACTTGACTCCACTTCCCCCTTCGGTTAATCAAATAGCTATATCTCCTCTCTACATTGGCTAATCTGCATGAGATGTTGCAGACTGCAGCAGGGAGCGCTGCTGTAAACAGTGGTGGGAAGTACTGTACTTAAGTAGAGTTTTCGTTTTCTGTACTTTACTTAAGCAGATTTAATAATGGGTTCTTTCTACTTTTACTCCACTACATTTTACAGTAAGTATCTGTACTTTCTACTTCACTACATTTCTACAAAACTGTCTCGTTACTCGTTACATCCAAGTCGCGTTGCTCTTTTCTTCCGTTAAAATGTGAAGTTAAGGGATTTAAGGTGGCGCCGTAAAATCCCAGCAATAACGTGACGTAGTGTCTGTTGTACCCATCGGCTCCACCTTTACTCGCACGCGGAGCTCCAAGACATGCGCAGTGGTTTCCTCTGAGCGGGTGAAGCTGCCTAATCATCAGTAATATAAAAGCGCTGAATAAATCAAAATAACTGGCGACATGTAAAATCAGCAGCGCTTCGCTTTCACAGACGGCGGGGACTTCGTCCAACTTTTAGCGTCACTTGGAAGGAAAGCTTAAAGAAAGGTAATATCTGTGGACGTGATGCTAGCTAAGCTAGCTGTACAGACACACATGTTGCATCTGATTAAAAAAAGTTGTCACTATGCGCTGAATTATACGGTGTTGACTGAGGTGTCGCATATATGGGACAACGCTGTGACCAAAGTCTGCAATATAGTGATATAACATTCAGGAACGATCTGATTCTTCTGGACGGATCTTTACTAATTCCTAAGGACTGAAGCCTCACTTAGAGCCCTTATTTGTTTATATATATATATATATATATATAATATATGATATTATATATACACACACACATTTATTTAATCGCTGAATAAGTAAAAGTTGAACGTATGAACACATAGCATGCTCATTGCTAATTGATTTCGTCTCCTATATAATGGCAAACATTGCAGTGGGAGGGAGGATAAAAACAGTCACGATGCTCCTTCTGCTTGGTTACTTGTTGCGCCGTTGGACAGTGGAAAGATTGTTAGGAAAGATTGTGAAAAATGTTTATTCAGTAAAATTTAAAAAGCATAATGTTAGATTTAGTCATTAAAGGTTTGTTATTCTGTTGAAGGTTAGCTAGCTTGTGTTCAATTTAAAAGTGTGTTCATGACATATAACAGTTACAATTTTATTAAAAATGCAGCAGATTTGGTCATGAGTTCAAAATGTGACAAGATTTTTTTAAAAATATGTAAGTTGATTTTTCTTTAACATTACATAATTGATAACTTTTTGAAGCATGGTGCAACATAGTTCATATTTGTTGAAAAAATTGTTTGAGTGGCTAGTGAAAATTGGATATTTTTCCTATGAAATGTAGAGATGTAAGTGGTTATCTAAAAATGTAACAGTTGGGTGATTGTTTTGTGGCAACATTCCATGTCCCCATGTTTGCTTACTATTAATTTTTGTAAAATGTGCTAAATATTTACAACAAAGTATTTTAATTATACATTTAGATGTTTGTCATTATTCAAATATAAACGAAATGCCTTTCAAATATTTTGTTCTTTACACACCTTTTGTTGACGAACATGTTCAATTTCATGTTTGACCAGTGCAGCGTAATAGACTTCCTCATGACATTTAAACTATAAAATATATTTATATTATGTTTTCTTCAATAAGTTGATTGACTGGAGTACACCTTATTTTAATATGCAATTTAATCTACTGAAACCATTTTCTCATTTGATATTTTCTTCATCTTATACATGTGCCAGTACTAACTTTCCACCCTGTTAGGATGTTTCATTTCTGCATTCAAAAGTCTAAAATTCCTTAAAAACCATTTAATGTAAGTGACATCAATTGGTTTTGATGTGAGTTCAACCATGGAAAACAAAGTGAGCTTCAACAATCACCGTCTCTGTACTTTTTCTTACTTAAATATTTAAACCTGTATATGTAAAGCTTAAAGTTCCACCCTGTTAGGAATCCTTCAACTAATAATGAAAATCATCAGATTTTAGAATCAAATACTTTTATTTTCCACCCTGTTATGGGACAATCCACCATGTTATGTTTCCATTCCACACATGTTTTTATTAAATATTGTTACAGAAACATTAAGTACTGTGGATTTTTCTGAGCCATGTTGGGAGTTGAAGACCAATAATTGCAAATATTGGTCTAAGTTTTTGAAATTACCAATATATTCTATGATGTCAGTAATAATGAGTAAAAAAACAGGGTTTTCTTTACAATACAGTCATAAATGATTTGTAACTTCATGATGTGTGACAATTTCATAAAAAACAATAGTAAAAGGGACACACTCTTTCTAAGAAAAATTCATTATTTTCAATTTAAATGTTTAACATTTGTGGTCCATATGTAAATGTTCATAAAAGGGTGGAACACATTCAGAGACAATGGTGAAAAAAACCCACATGTAATAATTAATTTATCCAATCCTGTGCTTGCCCATTATAATTTCTTATTGTTAAACATGTCAGTGTTGTAACAAAATATTCACAACTTAAAATACTTTTTTTTCAAAAATCCTGAGGCCGAAATTTGCCGCAAAAAAGAATCACCCAATTACTGAGATTAAAAGAGATAAAGTGCTGAATATTGATATTTGTTTCCCACCTTGTTTCATTGTGCTATTATTGTGAGAAATTTAAGTGATCAGTGCCTTCTCATGATGAGTATTCTCATGGATCAGTATCATTAATCATTATTGATAATGTATAAAGGCAAACTGAGTAAATTTGTTATTTCAGAAGAGAGTGGCAAACTGGTAGCCCATTTATGACTCAGTACCCATGAAGTAGCTCTCAGTTTCAAAAGGTTGGTGACCCCTGATCTACTTGCTGCAGCCAATCTGCAACGTATTTTTGTGCATTGTCTGTGAGCAATGCCAAACATGACACACTGAGTAAATTCAAGGAGGGCGGTTCGGCTGCTCCGTCAGAGCATCGCGGGCTGTGGGAAGGCGGTGCTGGGAAGACGCGGTGGCTATAGGCCGAGCGGCGCTTGGCTGCTCGGGCCGCTCGATGCTCCGCGGAGCTTTAATTAGGCCCGAGCAGCTAAGCGCTGCGAAGGCCTATTGTTTTTCAAATGTTTATTTTTAGGCCCGAGCAGCTAAGCGCTGCGAAGGCCTATTGTTTTTCAAATGTTTATTAGGCCCGAGCAGCTAAGCGCTGCGAAGGCCTATTGTTTTTCAAATGTTTATTTTTTTTTTTTTTTTTTTTTTTTTTTTTTATTTTTTTCCGTCAAATGAATTGCCTTTTTGGGGGCTTTAACATTTTCAAAAACTCACCAAAATTGGTAGGCCCATAGAGACTGTGAAAATTTACGTATTTTAAGGTCCGCGCAAAAATCGCAAAAAATGGCTCAACAGGCGCCCCTAGAAATTTCAAAAGACCCTTTCCTATTCACTTACTTTATTGTAGAGACTTGAAATTTGGTACACTGTAGAACTCCCCAAGCCACTCAGAATTTAATAATTGTTCTCATAGTGTATGGCAAACAGGAAGTCGGCCATTTTGGATTGAATTTCAAATTTCACCCCATTTTGGCCGTTTATAGCCTTCGCATTTGATCGAACTCCTCCTAGGCTTTGAGGATCGGCTTTAAACGTGGTCAGTTGGTTCAGAAGGCATGCCCGATTAAAAGTTATCAAAACGGTGAGTTTTCGTGCATGTTGAAGGGGTGATACCAGGGGTCAAAGTTCACTGACTCACCATAAAATAATAAACAGTTATATCTCCTACAAAGAAACTCACAGAGCCACCAACCTTTCTGTGTGTGATCACCTTTGGATGCCCTACAAGACCCAATTGTGAAATTTTGAGATCACATAAGCCACGCCCCCTTAGAACAGGAAGTGTCATGTTTTATTGTGATCGGTCCTATCTGACCTCTTTAACATAATCAACATGAAACTGTGTCCACAAACAGAAGACATGTTGGTGTGTCAGGTGTCCAACGTTTGTTTGGATGCAGCAGGTGGCGTGGCGGCGTGGCGAATATACCTGTCCTGTCCATACGTTTGGCTGTATTCCACAATTTGAGTCCAGCTGCACCAAACTCACTGAGATGATCCTTTTCCAACTCCGGACAGGAATCTAGTGCAATATTTGGTGGGCGTGGCCTAATGTCTCAAAGCGCCCCCTAGAAGAGTTTAAATCATCAGCCCCAAGCCATGCTTTAACCTAGAATTATGAAACTTGGTACACATGTGTATCTTGTCAGGATGTACAAAAAAGTCTCTTGGAGCCATCGTCCAAATCCCAACATGAAGTCGTCCATTTTGTATCAAACCCCCCATTTCCGTTTTTTCATAGGCGTCGCTTCTGATCTAACTCCTCCTACAGCTTTTGAGAACAGACTTCAAACTCGCTCAGCACACACTTAAGACATTGAAAAAAGTTATCAAAAGAATTCTCGTACATCAAAGCGTGTGGGCGTGGCTAAGTGTCAAACTTTGGCTTTGTGCCATGAAATACTAAAATGCAATAACTTCTACAGGAAAAGTGACAACTTCATCAGACTTTCCATGTCTCATTATTGGCCAGCCTTGATCACATTCACAAGGTCATATGATGACATCACCTTAGCCACGCCCCCTCCAACAGGAAGTCACCTGTTTTTGTCTGCAGCAAGTCTTACTTTTACTCTCACTCAAATGGGTTCAGTGCTGTGCAAATTGATATAAAATGACATGATGATGAACTCTTGTATGTTGACTGCTAGCTGAAGCATGTGGACGTTCCTTATTAGCAAATAGCAATGCTAGCCATGTCTACGATCATCTCTAAATCAACCAGCTCATCCAATTTGCACCAGATTTTCTATGATCGACTGTGTGATCCTCTAAAGATTGGATTATAACTTGACTTCACTCACTCCCTAGGTTAATCAAAAAGCTGTATCTTATCTCTTACATTGGCTATCTGCATGAGATGTTGTGGGCTGCAGCAGGGAGCGCTGCTGTAAACACAATGCAGCTAATGTCAAGACAAGACAAGATAAAGTATCAATCAAGCTGTTCAGATGCACATACATTCTCCCAAAACTTAAAACTGTCATGATTTGTTTTTGTTGGTGGTGAGGATGAATACTGAGACCCAGGTGATGATAATGATGATGATGTTTATTATAATTTAATAAGAGAAGCTCAAACACAGTCCAGTACGGGCAACACCGGCAGGAAAACTTGCAAACACTAATACAGGTAGCCACTGAAACAACTGAAGACTGAATGCGACAGCTACATTATAAATTGATTCCACTTAGCCCAGTACGGTTAAGTGGAATCAAACCAAACCAACTTTATTTACAAAGCACTTTAAAACAACCAGCTGATAAAAAGTGCTGTACATTAAAACCACATAAAAAATTAAAACATACAGCTTAAAAATACAACATACAATTTAAAACTAGATCCGCTGGTGTTGAAAGCAAGTAAAATGATGGTGCTGTGGTGTATGCACAGCAGCTATGAAGGTTACCAGCCTGTTTGGTTGCCTATCTCTGTGAATCAGCGTTTTCTGACATGAACTTCATCAAGAACAAACACAGAACATGCCTCACTGATGCACATCTGAAAGACGCACTCACAGTTGAAGTTTCAAGTTACACACCACATTATGGAGCACTGGTGAACTGCATGCATTGCCAGTCTTCTCACTAATAAGAAAACCAATACCAGATGTCAGTGGCAACATGGCAGTGTCATGGCAAAGTTGAATTAAAATATTGAGGAATTGTGTTCAATTTAAAAGTTGTTTCATGACATGCAAGAGTTACAATTTTCTTAAAATGCAGCAGATTTGGTCATGAGTTCAAAATTTACATATTTAAAAATGTAAGTTGATTCTTTTTTGAGGCAACATTCCAAGGCCCCATGTTTTGCTTACAATTATTTTTTAAATGTGCCAAATTTGTACAACAAAGTATTTAATTATACATTTAGATGTTTGCACGCTAGCTGGAGATGGCACCAGCAACCCTCCCGACCACACTAAGGGAAAAGGGTGCAGGAAAATGGATGGATGGATGGATTTAGATGTTACCATTATTCAATATAAACAAAATGCCTTTTAAATAGTAATTTTGTTCTTTACACACCTTTTTGTTGATGGATATGTTCAATTTCATGTGTCCCCAGTGCAGCGTAATAGACTTAATCATGACATTTAAACTGTAACATGAGTTGTTTCCTGTATTTTTACATATTGATTTTGAAATTTATAGTGTGTTAAAATTGTCAGGAGAAGTAATTGCCAGAATTTAAATATATTTAGGAAAGTTATACATTTTTTGGAATCTTGATTTGATATTTTGTAAATTGTAGCACAGGAACGAATGGATTACCTACATTTTATTGATAATAATTTAATATACATGAGTTGCTTGCTATATTTGTACATATTAATTTTGAAATATAGAATATACTTTAGAATTCTAAACCATAAAACGTAATTGTTATACATATTTGTGGGTTTAACAGTGACAAAAACAAAAACTTTTTCTACTCAAATTTTCTTTTTTGTGTGATTTAGGCCCAAAATGCAATGTCAGTATGTCCAAATGACAAAAATACGTGTAAATTGACAAAGTTAAGGTTGTCCTAAAAAATGTTAGCACATAAAGAAATATTCATGTTTTTTATTAAGAAATATAAAGGTAAAATCAAAAATTAATAAAAAATGGCCATTTAGAACACTGAATCCCATGGGTTAATGGATTGTAATTCTGTTGATGGTTAGCTAGCTAAATGTTGACCACATAAAGAGCTAAAGGTAGATTAGTTAGAAAGTTCCATCCTGTTATGTTCCTCCCTGTTAAGAAAGATTGTGAAAAATGTTTATTCAGTAGAATTTAAAAAAGCATAATTTTAGATTTAGTCACTAAAAGTTTGTTATTCGGTTGAATGTTAGCTAGCTAAATGTTGACCACATAAAGAACTACAGGTAAATTAGTTAGAAAAGTTCCACCCTCTTATGTTCCACCCTTTTATGTTCATGAACAAAATAAGGAAGAAATTAGGGTGAAAAGAAATAATTTTAAGTCATATAGATATCACATGTTCTTTCCAAATAGAGCCAGGACAAGTACTCTACCTATACTTTGACTTGAAAAAGCCAATCCTGCAACTAATAATAAAAATTATCAGATTTTAAAATCAAAGACTTTGATTTTCCACCCTGTTATGGGACAATCCACCATGTTATGTTCCATTCCACACATTTTAATTAAATATTGTTACAAAACATTAAGTACTGTGGATTTTTCTGAGCCATGTTGGGTGTTGTAGACCAATAAATGCAAATATTGGTATGAGTTTTTAAAATTACCAATATTTTCAATGCTGTCAGTTATAATGAATTAAAAAACAGATTTTTCTTTACAATACAGTCAGAAATGATTTGTAACTTCATGATGTGTTACACTTTCTAGAATAAAACATATTATATAGTAAAAGGGACACACTCTTTGTAACAGGGTGGAACACATTGAGAGACAATGGTGAAACCCCCCCACATATAATTATTAATTTATCTAATCCTGAGCTTGCCCAATATTAATTTTAGGTTGTTAAACATGTCAGTGTTGTAACAAAATATGTAAAACTTAAAACAATATATTTTTTCAAAAATCCTGGGGCCGAAATGTTGCCGCAAAAATAGAATCACCCAATTACTGAGATTAAGAGATAAAGTGCTGGATATTGATATCAGTTTCCCACCGAGTTTTCAATGCTAATTATTGTGAGAAATCATTAACGTGATTGGTTTCTACCCATAGATGAGAATCATTAATGATAATGTCTAAGGTAAACTGAGTTAATTTGTTATTTCAGAAGAGCGTGTAAAACTGGTAGTCTTTATATGACTCGGTAGCCTCGAAGTAGCTCTCAGTTTCAAAAAGGTTGGTGACCCCTGATCTACATGCTGCAGCCAATCCTTAACAGATTTTTGTGCTTTTTCTGTGAGCAAAGCCAAACATGACACACTGAGTAATTCAAGGAGGGCGGGTTCGGCTGCTCCGTCAGAGCATCAGCGGTGGCTGGGGGAAGGCGGTGCTGGGACCACGCGGTGGCTATAGGCCGAGCGGCGCTTGGCTGCGAGGGCCGCTCGATGCTCCGCGGAGCTTTAATTTTTAATTCTTTTCCCAACTAAACGTGTTTCTTTACCGGGTCAGACAAACTCCATCTTCTTTCATATCGCATTTAACCGCCGAACCGAACGCATGCACTTGCTTTTCTACAAACCGTCTTACAGTCATTGGTCAAGAACACAGGAGCTAGAATTCTGATTGGCAGACATCTCTATTACCTACAGTTTAGTTGAGGCGGGCCGTTTGGTCCAATGCTCGCTTTGCTTGAAAGTCTGGCCCCCAGACGGAGCTCTTTACACCTAAGTTTCAAATGTCTGACTAAATAAATCTTCCTTATTTTAATTGTAAGTAGTTCTTTAAATGTCCTGTGAGATGATATACTTACCCATGTATCCATAACAACCGGAACTTTCAATATCCAGCAAGTTATTTTCGCAATTTACTGTCTATTAAAGGACAGCCCTCCGGATTAATTGCACTCTGCAGCTGCAGCTGTGAAGTTGCAGTTAATACTGCACCGATATTTGCTGGAAAGTGCAACGCCTCCCCTTTCAGAAACCACTGGAATTTTTCAGATAGCGCTACGTGTGGCGGAATTACGGTACTGCAAATTTAGGGGGCGTTTACACAACAACGTTCTAATTACGATCTGCGTTTACACAGTAACGGTACACATCGAAAACGTGTAATGCTGTCGCTGCCAGTGGCAGAGCTAGACTTTTAAAGTTGGGGGGCCCAGGACTACCTCTGGGGGCAAAATTTTAAATGTGTCTGTGCATATATATATTATATATATATAATTTTAAAAATAACCAAACTGAATATTTGGTTATTTTTAAGCCCCTCTGTCATTTGACATGTTATAATTAACACCTTTGACTGGAGCACATGGAGACATGATGGACTTTACGCTAAGAGTTCATCACAGAGGAAACTAAAATCAATCAAATAAAAGATCCTTTCTGAATATCATCTCATGGACACTGAACTAAATGCATCTTTCTGACTGGGAGCTGACAGCGTGTTGAAGAGTTATGGACACCTTGGTTAGGAAGCTCTGTTTGGACAGGTAACAATAGTTCGGGTCGGACCAGAATTATTTGCCTGATGGTGGCTGAGGCTTCTAATGAGTTTACATTTAATGAGTTTGGAGCACATAGAGAAAAGCTAGAGAATGTTATGATCTACTTATTGTAGTTTAAATAGAGGAATAACAGCTGACTGTTGAGAGAGGAAAGAAATTAAAGAGCAGATCCGTTAGAAACAAGCGCAGTGTGCTGGGCAATAAATGCTCCACCGTTACGCTCCAATTAATCACACATGAGATGACAAACGCCAAATATACAATATATAGTTACTGCTTAGTTAATGGTGTTTTAAAAACAAAACCAGTAAAAACTTAACTGAGTTAATATGTCAGATTCCCTCCTCACCTCGTCTTGATGAGAACAGAGAGCAGTTCGCTGGTTTCTGTCCAGAATGTGATCAGCTGACCACTTGGTGCTCAGACAGTTTCAACTTTACGCACAGAGAACATCGTGGAGCCAGAGTCAGTTTGTAACAGAAAAAGTGTGACAATTGCAGGAGTACCTAAATGTAAAAATATATTGTTTTCAAGAAGGCACAATCAAATAACATTCTCTGGGTTCTTCACAGAACAAGTCAGGAAATAAATAATAACCAAATAATCCTCTCTGGGTTCTTCACAGAATAAATCCAGGAAGGATTATAGTCCGTATTTTCCGAACTATGAGCCGCACTGGACTATAAGCCACAACCTCAAAGCTTTTTTTGTTTTTTAAACCAGTAAACATAAAACATATAAGCAGCAGATATCTCTGCCGGTTTTCCACAACAATGCAGCAGCAGCAGAGGGGCGGACAGCCAAAATCTGAGTCATAACAGGTCAATTGAATATCACATTTATTAGGGTTGAAAAAGAAAAAGTTGCCACGTTTAGATTTAACAGAACTGATTACGGTAATTTCCGAACGGTAACTGTAACAGTAAAAGTGCTGATCCTTCGTGTTGCTACTAGCATGTGCTAACCCAATGGTCCCGAACCTTTTATTACCGCGGACCAGTCAAGACTTGGGAATTTTGTTGCAGCCCTGGGGGAGGGAGGGGGATGAACAGTCAGATAAAGCATCTTGGCTAAGGCTAGTGGTGTTCCCGCTAAATCCTGAATATGCCCTGTTTGAGGTGTCTTTGCCCTTTTATCGCAGCCTGTGGGTTTTTCCCTGACTGGGAACGAGAATACAACCTGCTGAATGTGACAGGGAGCCAATCAGAAAGCGCGGTGACGTCAGAGCAGAGGGGAATCCCAAACAGCTGACATATCGCGCAACTGAGAGTCCGGTGGACATCGGAGATGATATGTGGAAATGTTTATTATTATATGTAAAGGTCATTATTACATATGTTTATGTTTATTCAGTTAAAAATGTTAACTATGAAAACACAGTCACCTCCAAATCATAGTGCAGCAAATAGAGCGGCTGCTCCCGTCGTCTTTCATCCACTGTCTTTTCTTTTTGTTGCGTCTTTTATCTCTTAAAATGATTCCACAAACTATCACTATTGCTTCTATATCGTCATCCGTGTTTGGTTATTCTAAATTCCCACTATGTTGGGGTTTTACTGGATTATCCTATGGAATCGGGATGTTTGTGACTGGAATCGGTTCGTGCCGTGTGGCTGAACACGAACCATCGAACCTGTTGGACTTTATCAGCTCTGTGGTCACAGAGGTTTGGAGAATCGGCTGACAATCTTGCCGTCTAAACCAGACTTAAGACTCACAAGCTCTACTCATCTCCTCTCGACCACTGCCCAAACGCTCTAACTCTGGTCGCTATGGTAACGTTTATATATCCCTTCGAGACGGTCCCATCTGGGAGTGACGAGAGACAATGACACCCTAAGTGTTGCTTATATCCACAGCCTGCTTGGTCTCTATGTGGCAAAGCAGCTTGAAGCTTCATTGCCTCATTAGCAGTCGGTCGCCGCATGTTATGCAGAGCGGCTTGTAATGTGGGACTCACCTACCGGTCCGGGATAAATTCATCCTCCTGTCTCTTCTCTGGGCCTTTTCTCCTTTGCAAAGAAACTTTCCAAAGACGTCTGATCTGTTTCTGACTCATTTTGCTGTTTGTGGTTCAATGTTGGCGCGCAAGTAACCAGACTTCCAATGATTCACTTCCTGCTAAAGAGTCCCTGGTGGTTGAAGAAAAATCCACATATAAACTGATTTTTGTCCAGCAAATACGGTAAATGAAAAAAAATCTGAATGCTCTCTGGTATTGTTCAGGGGGCCGGACCAAATGTGGAGACGGGCCAGATCCGGCCCGCGGGCCGTAGTTTGCGGACCCCTGCTCTAAACTTTCATCTTGAACAAGGAGAAGACTGATCAGAGATCCAGCCAACAGGCCCATGATCACTGTGGATGAACTGCAGAGATCTACAGCTGAGGTGGGAGAGTCTGTCCATAGGAAATCAGTGGTACACTGCACAAATCTGGCCTTTATGGAAGAGCAATAAGAAGAAAGCCATTTCTGAAAGATATTCAAAAAAAGTCTCATTTAAAGTTTGCCACAAGCCACCTGGGAGACGCAGCAAACATGTGGAAGAAGGAGCTGTGGTCAGATGAAGCAAAAATCAAACTTTTTGACCACAATGCAAAACGGTATGTTTGGCTTAAAAGCAACAAAGCTCATCACCCTAAACACACTATTCCCACTGTCAAACATGGTGGTGGCAGCATCATGGTTCGGACCTGCTTTTCACCAGCAGGGACAGGGAAGATGGTTAAAATTGATGGGAAGATAAATGGAGCCAAATGCAGGACCATTCTGAAAGAAAACCTGGTGGATAATCTGCAGACAAACCTATTACATGAGACTCATCATGTATATCAATACCCTTGAGATTCTCGTATTGCTTTATATATTGTGCCAGTGCTTCAATATAAATTGAAAATAATATTGGTGATAAACAACAACCCTGATGTGTAGAGCGCTCTAATTTTATGGTATCAGATAGATTTCCATTGATCTTGATTCTGGCCATTGGTGATAGGTACAAGGACCTCACAAATTGTACAGCTGTTTTATTAAAACCAAAATTTCATACTTTATATAAGAAGTTCCAGTTTACACAGTCAAAAGCTTTCTCTGCATCGAGACTAATTAAAATAGCTTTAGTTTTTATATTTTTAATATGATCTACAATGTGAAGTGTCCTCCTGATGTTATCTTGTGTTTGGAGACCTATTATAAATCCTGTATTGGAGAATAGAAAGGTGGCTAACCCTTGCAATACTTTAAGTATAAGAAATAATGCACACTGGATTCGATTTTAATTGCTTCGGCCGACGGAAGAGAGATTTATTCACACATCCACAGGAAAATACGCCTTACAGTTTCAACAGTACATATCCAAAATCTCTCTGTCTTTCCCTTCCAACATCACCTTTTTATAGAGTCTCAGCTCTACTGGTGTGTGTTGGCAGGTTTCAACAATGGCATTACTACCCCTAATTTACATAGAAATTTTGGCATCCTTATAGTAATTGTCAGTGGTGGAGAAAGTACTCAAAAATGTACTTAAGTAAAAGTACAAATACACAGACAAAAATGTACTCAAGTAAAAGTCAAAGTACCACATTAACATTTTACTTAAGTAAAAGTAAAAAAAGTACTGGTTTTTAAAAATACTTAAGTATTAAAAGTAAAAGTACTTGCTGAATGCATTACCTAATCACTAATATCATTAAGTGTACTGATATGCCACAGATAAAGCATGTTTTATTGTGTTTACTCTGTAACATAGTTTAGACTTAGATATATGATTCTATGCATCATCATTTCAGGGATGGAAACATCTTGTCTCCTGTCCTAACATAACATGAACTTCACTTTTTTTGCCACACATTTATTTTGAAAGAAATCCAACTGGCAGAGGAGGACATGGAACCAAGGAGCCTCGTAGCAGAGTTGTAGTCTGGACCACCGAATCCAAGACCAAATCAAAACCAGCACCCCGTGCTACATGACAATAAAATTAAGTGCACCTATCAAAACTGCTTCTCAAATTGATCTGAAAGATTCACTTTCCCATAAAAACACCTAGGTATTAAATACTTAGAGCTGAAATAAATTTAACCAGTGACAATTCAAACTCTTCTTCATTCTGTTTTGCTTTCATCTCTGTGCCACAATACACAGAGGTCTCCTGCCATCCCTAAAAAAATAACGCCCTGTGCGGTTGCCCTTATTGCCAATGTCAGAAATAATAATTGTCTGCACCATTAAACATAGCAATTAACAACGCTCAACTATGAACACTGTCCACCGTGACTGTTTTCCTCCCTCCTGCTGCAACGTCTGCCACCATGACAGGTGACGAAAACAGAGCAATGAGCATGCTCTGTGTTCCTACGTTCTTGTTTTATTTATTCACCAATTAAATATAAATATATTTTAATGAAATAAAATAGCTACTGCAGTGTACGCAGAGCATTACAAGAACAAAGAACGGCTCTCAGTGAGGCTTCACCACTAGAGGACTTAGTCAAGATCCGTCCAGAAGAATCGGATCGTCCTTGAATGTCATATTACAATATTGCACTTTGGTTACAAGCGTTGTCCCATATATGCGACATGTCAGTCATCGCAGATGCAACTTGTGTCTCAGTCAATACAGCTAGCTTTGCTAGCATCACGTCCACAGAGCTTACCTTTCTTAAAGCTTTCCTTCCAAGTGACGTTAAAATTGGACAAAGTCCCACCGTCTGTGAAAGCGAAG
>NW_027675179.1:0-45504 GCF_904066995.2 Poecilia reticulata | reverse complement strand
GCAATCAGGTATCAGCACGTTTAATCAATAATAACTCGCTGAATAGTAATCCCGTTTTCATATATTTAAATTTTAGGGATGCAGCCATTAAACTGGAATGTTTATGGACAATATGGTCCAGCATATTTGAATAATCTTGGTGGGATACAATATTTGAATGTATGACATGTTGAGGAAGATACAATGAAAGATGCATTTCATTCTCTCTCTCTCACACACACGCACACACACACACACACACACAAATATCCTTTTTTATAGACTTCGTGGTGTCAAAAAGTGGGGTCCGAGAGTTGCGGGGCCCACCCTTTCTAGAAGTCCTAGATCTATGAATAAAATCAGACAAGTCCCAAAAAAATTTTTGATACTAAAAATCACCTTCAATAAACACAATTTGAAACTTTATTTTACAAGTCAGTTTTTTGGTCACTTGTGGGGCCCGTTTCTAACATATATGCTTTGTGGGGTCCACCTTAGGGCAGTGGTGCAGTTGGTAGAGCTGTTGCCTTGCAGCAAGAAGTTTTCTGGGTTTGATTCCTGGACCCAGTCTTTCTGTGTGGAATTTGCATGTTCTCCCTGTGCATGCACGGGTTTTCTCCAGGTACTCCAGCTTCCTCCCACAGTCCTAAAACAAGACTGTCAGGTTAATTGGTTTCCCCAAATTGCCCCTAGCTGTGTGTGTGCATGGTTGTTTGTCCGGTGTGTCACTGTGTGCCTCTCGCCCGGAACGTTAGCTGGAGATGGGCACCAGCAACCCTCCCGACCCCACTAAGGGACAAAGGTGTAAGAAAATGGATGGATGGATGGGTTCCACCTTACACACATTTCTAACATTCATGCTTTGCAGGGTCCACCTTACACACATTTCTAACATTTAGGCTTTGTGGGGTCCATGTTACACACATTTCTAACTTTTATGCTTTGCGGGGTCCACCTTACACACATTTCTAATATTTAAGCTTTGCAGGGCTCACCTTTGAACACAAGTTTTTTAGTCTGTTATGAGGCTTGCTTTTAATATTCAAACCTTAAGAGGCCCAGCTTTACACACATACTTTTTTGGACACTTATGGGGCTTGGTTTTAACATTTAACTCTTGTTGGGTATGTCTGCAAGATTTCCCATCCTTATCTTTCAGCAGAGCTCTTTATCTTTAAATTTGGATTTATCAAATGTATCCCCTACCCTAATCAAACCCAAACATGCATTTGTCTGGACCAATAATTTAATGAAAATAAAAACTCAAATTTTGTCAGTGTTACCAATACTTTCATCTAAGTGAAGAAACTAGCTATACATTTAAAATATACATTTTCAGTAGGTCTGTCTTAATTCACATTCTGGCCCATTTTCCCTGGCAACAGTCTTCATATGCTTCCATTTTTCCAGTCATACTTATTTGAATATTTCAGTATAAAATTTCAATTCTCCATTTTGGCTAAGTATAAAGTACATAGGGAATCATTTCCTGGGAGTCATTAACTTATGGAGTCAAAATTTTAAATTGGCACATTACAAATGTAGCCAATGAAAAAGGAACTTTAATTTGAGCAGCACATATTTTATTTCAGCATTTTAACACAGAATGTACCATTTAAACATCTGTCCATTTTTCTTCCTCATTTATCAATGAACTGAAATATTCTTTGCATATGTGGGAGTAGAAGAGATCACTTCGATGACTGCTGGCATCAGTCCATCTGAAATTATGATTTTAAAGTACAGAAAAGAACAGATTAAAGTCATCTTCTCATATTTAATTAACTTAAACATGGTGATATTTAAAAATACATAAATAATAATCAATATAAAAAAGAATACTGATCAATACAGTTTTACAAGCTCACCTTATTTTGGCCAAGCTGTCCAGACTTTGAATAGCCATGGAGGCACAAGAGAAGCTTCTCGCATCTGCTATTTTTTGGAAAAGAAAGAAATGTTTAAAGTTGCAAGAACCTACAGTGAAATTACCTTAACATTTTATATACAGCTGTCACGTTGTGAAATGCATTTCATTATGTACACCTGTTCAACTGCTCATTAGTGCAAATGTTGAATCAGCCAATCAGATGGCAACAACTCAATACCTTTAGCATCAAAATGGGGAAGAAAGGTGAATTAAGGGACTTTGAACAAGGCATGGTTGCCACGGGTGGTCTGAGTATTTCAGAAACTGCTGATCTACAGGGATTTTCACGCACAGACACTCATGTCAGCTAAGAACAGGAAACTGAGGCTACAATTCACACAGGCTCACCAAAATTGGACATAGAAGATTGGAAAAACGTTGCCTGATTTGATGAGTCTGAATTCCTGCTACAACACTCGGATAGTAGAGTCAGAATTTGGCATCAACAACATGAAAGTGTGGATCCATCCTGCCTGTGTCCAGCCCCAGCTCCAGATGAGTTAAACAGGGGGTAATCGACTTATTTTGGGGGGGCAAAATTAATTGTGCCAACAAAAACAAAATTGTAGTAATTCTATTACTCAAGTAAAAGGTACAGTGATGTGAAACTACTCTAATAAGTACTTTTTCCCAAAAAAAGGTTACTCAAGAGAATGTAACAAGAACTACCCACTTTTGAATATAGATAACATCAGTAGCCTATACTACTTGTTAACAAGCTTATTGTCATTAGCTAGTCGTCTTTAAGCCAGTGGCGGAGATAGACTTTTAAAGTTGGGGCCGGGGGGTGTCTAATGGCCTCCACAGTCTCCAGATCTCAATCCAATAGAACATCTTAGTGGAATGGGAGAGTCGCATCATAGATGTGCAGCTGAAAAATCTGCAGCATCGCCATGATGCTATCATGTCAACAGGGACCAGACTTTCTGGGATATGTTTCCAGTACCTTGTTGAATCAATACCACCAAGGATTAAGGCAGTTTTGAAGGCAAAAGGGGGTCCAATCCGGTACTCGCCAGATGTACCTAATAAAATGACCAGTGGTTCTCTAACTCACAGAAAAGTTGCCTTTTTTGCTTACCTGTTTTTTTTAAGTGAACATGTTACTGTCTTGTGAGGATAATATGGTGTCATCATCAGCCCCTCAGGCATATCATCTACGTACATGAAAGAATTTTTTTTCAAAAGTCAGAATTAAATTACTATAAAAAGAAGAAAATGGCAAAATTAACTACTGCTGAAATCCATATTTTACATCATCCTAGTTGACTGAAATCAGGAGTAATATAGATCGGCAAAGAATATTAGTGCTCTTCAGAATGTATATTGAAAATAGACCTGTGTGAATAAGCCACTTGACACAGAGCTGAACATTATCCTGTAATTAAGAATGTCAGCTGACATGTTTACAAAGAAATTGTATTTTCCAATAAATGTTTTTAGTAACATTTTATTTTATGTAACGCAAACAAACACTTAGCAGCCAAATAGTAGACTACATATTTGTGGACTATTAATTATTAATTAGTTATTGAATTAATTACTTATTGTGGTTCTAACAACAAGAGGCCACAAATTAAGAGTTTTATCAAAGCACACCACTACTTTAACTTAAAGTAAAAGTTAATTCAATTTAACAACTGATTTTAATATGCTCCTCTTAATGTATGGCTTACAAATAAGTAATTAAAGCAGTGAAGTATTTCAGTTCCATTGGTAATACAGCAATACACCAGTGATAGTGACAAAACAACAGCTTCCAAATATGCTTGAGAATATGTTTCCCATACCAGAAGTAAGGTTTTGCTAATAATTATTTGTAGTTTGGTTTTAATAATTCACACAGTTTGGAAAATATAAAGTCTGAAACTGAGTTGGATTTCAACTTTATGAAAATGACTGGTTAATTTAAAATAACAGCTAAAGTATCATTATTTACTCCAGATGCGGGTGAGACCTCTCCAGAAGGTAGACAAGAACTAAAACTTTCAGTGCTTGCAACATAAGCAATGGGATCAAATCTACCATTGATAGCCTCAAAGTGTAAAGTTTATACAACAAAAAGAACAAGTTTTGTAACAAGTGCCAAATTTCCCAATCACTAATTAATAGCAGCTAGTTGATGAAATTGTCTAAAAAAGTGTTAAAATGTTACCATGTTTGCTGCTTGGGAGTAGCTCTTCTTTTAGCAACTGTCATTTCTGTCATCATGAGTTGCCTTTCTAGGTTAGACAAGGGAAACAAATTTCTCTGAACCTCATATATTGAAATTTGAAATCAAAAAATGTGTCAAGGTATTTCTCAGATTTCCTCAGATTTCCTCAGATTCAGAATACTTTAATTTATTCTCCATTAACCAGAGTAAGACTGCAATATTCTGACATGTTAAATTGCTTTTAAGTAAACGATGGATGACTTATATAAATCTGTCTGAATATGTTCTGATTAAAATATGCTGATCACCAAGATACTGCCATTCTACAGTGACCCAGGTTATCAATGACTAGCTTTAATATTGTTCAGCAGGTGGCTGAAAATTGGGCCACTTTCGGTCGATAACTAGTGAAAAGAGGGAAGGAATTCTAGGAGCCAGCTAGATGAAAAAAGTAGGGATGTAGAGGGTAGAGTAGAGTCAATGGTGAATGGCCTCCTGAGTATGAGGCAAAAACTGTAATAGGAGCAGATTTTCATGGACATGTTGTGAAGGAAAGTAAGTTATTTTAATTGTAGGATATCAATGATTGCAATCAACACATTTTATAAAGAGGGAGAAACAAATGATCACAAACATCTAATACATTAGAATATTGGAAAATGGTTCAAAATTTTGTATCAATCGTTTCAGGAAGGTTAAAGTACTGTTACTCAGAAGTAGTAATGCGATTTGTCTAATAAACCTCAAAGATAATGTAGGTCTAAATAAGATTACATATTATTTAAAATAATACGTACAAATGTTGTACAACAGGTACAATCATAAGGAAGATATTTAAATTATTCATTCAATCAGTCAATTCACTTCATTTTGGTAATATGTCAACATTAAATTGTCAAGTTTTGTTGACAAGTCTCACTTAAATGCTTATAGCACGTTTAGACAGGACTTGGCAAAAGCTGTCACAGCCAAAAACTGATCCAACAACCACAGTGTTACTGTGCTTGCGGGGCCAGAAAACTGTCCCAAACTGAGCTTAAAACTCTAAGGAGTAATATCAGATAATCCATAAGAGAGAAGTCCAGCCAGGTTCTGTGTGAATAGAAACGGACAACCTGACATTAGGATTTAAAACAACCTTTTTTGATTGGTCTAATGTGATATTCTAATATTTCGAGAAACTAAATTTTTCCCTTTTTAACCTGTAAGACATAATTGCCTAAATTACAATAAATAAAAGGTTGAAATATTCCACACAATGTGCAGTAGTCATTTAACTTTTGAAATGACAAGCAATACATATTGCACTTTCAAGCAATATACATTTTTTTAGATGTACCTATTTAAGAGTGCTTTGTCAAAATGACTATACTCTTGTTCTGAGTAAATTTATATTGAAGCAAATGAAATAAAATAAAGGAATAATATAGATTATTTAGAAAAGGAAAAAAATGTATCAGGAAAATAATCCATTTAAAAATATGTCAACCGAACAAGACAATGTTAGATGAAGTTATAAAACATGCTGTTGCAATGAAAACCAGCCCTGTAGTGTAAACTATTTAATCAAAAGTTTACTACTTTGGTCAATTATGTTGAATCTTGAGGATTACAGAGCATCATCACTGTCTGAGTAGTCCATAAGAGAAACTTATTTGACAATTGAAAGCTTTAAGTGAGGATGAAATGATATGTGTTTTGACAGTTAATGTGGACTAATCTATGGGTCAAACATAATCCAAAATATGGCAAAACCTTGGCTCAATGCAGGAGGCCCCACAATGACATACAATGCACAAAAATCTGTTAGAGAGATGGGAAAAAAGCTCCAATGTTTACTTGTTGCAACAAAGGCAAATTAGTTGAATGCTGTTTATGGTACACACATTTAGAATCAGCAAAAGGGGCAAACATCAGTCATGGTTGTGATATTCCTTTCTTTAACATCATATTAACATATGAACAGAGATATATTCCGGCTAAATAATAGGCTCACAGTGTGTCACCTGGAATTAAAACCACAAATAACTCACCAACATATTCCTGACAACATCAATGACAAACTCAAGAACTGTAAATGTAAATAACATGAAGTAGTTCCCAAAACCAAAAGAGCCTTTCTAGCTATTAGCCTCCCAGTCAGATCTGGATGTCTAACCAGGTCTTATAACACAATATTTATGGTTGTAGTGGAGCATCCTTCAACATGATTGTTTAGCTGTTTAAGATGTGTGTAACAACAACTATAATATAATGTGCTTATATGACATCAGGTACCTGAACTATGATCTAAAAATAAGAAAACCTTTGATCCATACGGGAGGGCCCCACAAGGATGTATGTTTCAGAAATCCATGAGCATGTGTGTGTGAGAAACTGACTTTGTAGGACCCCACATGGACACATGTTTCAGAAATCTTTTCATAGGTGTGTGTGTTCCTGTGGTTTATTTGGACTCCATGAGGAGGCCCATTAAAAATGTGTGAGCAGATGGTTGGTTGAGTGCTTTTAAGGTACATTATGACTAAATAACATCTTCTCAATTAAAGATTAACTAAATGGACAAGCTTTAAACCAAGAGAACAAGATGAGCTCTCCAAAGATTATTTCTCACAATAAGGTCTAATTGAATGTTACCTGTAGGCTGGCATCCTGCTTGATGGTCTCATCAAGAAAATCTCAACACAGATTCTGGTTGAATGGACTACATCAGAAGAACATGAGAGCCGGTCACCTGGAATTTAAACAACAAACAACTCACCAACATCTTCCTGACAACATAAATGACAGATTCAAGACCTGTAAATGTAAATCACATAAAGTAGTTCCCAAAACCAAAAGAGCCTTTCTAGCTACCAGTCTCTCTGTCAGATCTGGATGTCTAACCAGGTCCTATAACACAATATTTATGGATGTAGTGGAGCATCCTTTAACATGATAGTTTAGCTGTCTAGCTGTTTAAGATGTGTGGAACAAAAACTGTAATATTATGTGCTATTATGACATCAGGTACCTGAACTATGATCTAAAAAATAAGAAAACTTGATCCATACAGGAGGGCCCCACAAGGATGTGTTTCAGAAATCCATGAGTATGTGTGTGTGAGTAACTGACTTTGTAGGACCCCACATGGACACATGTTTCAGAAATCTTTTCATAGGTGTGTGTTCCTGTGGTTTGTTTGGACTCCATTAGGAGGACCATTAAAACTGTAAGAGCAGATGGTTGGTTGAGTGCTTTTTAAGGTTCTTTCTGAATAAATAACATATTCTCAAAAGAAGATGAACTAAATAGATAAGCTTTAAACCAAGAGAACAAGATGAGCTCTCCAAAGATTATTTCTCACAATAAGGTCTAATTGAATGTTACCTGTAGGCTGGCATCCTGCTTGATTGTCTCATCATGGATGAACTCAAAGAAGCTTCCAGTTGGCTCATGTATAACAGTAGGAGCCTGACAGCCTGTCACCTGGAATTAAAACAACAAATAACTCACCAACATCTTCCTGACAATAAAAATGACAGATTCAAGACCTGTAAATCTAAATCATATGAAGTAGTTCCCAAAACCAAAAGAGCCTTTCTAGCTACTAGCCTCCCAATCAGTTCTGAATGTCTAACCAAGTCCTATAACACAATATTTATGGTTGTAGTGGAGGATGCTTCGACATGATAGTTTAGCTGTTTAAGATGTGTGGAACAAAAACTATAATATAATGAGCTTTTATGACATCAGGTACCTGAACTATGATCTAAAAATAAGGAAACCTTTGATCCATATGGGAGGGCCCCACAAGGATGTATGTTTCAGAAATCCATGAGCATGTCTGTGTGAGTAACTGACTTCATAGGACTTCACATGGACACATATTTCAGAAATCCTTTCTTAGGTGTGTGTTCCTGTGGGGTATTTTTTGGACTCCATCAGGAGAACCATTAAAAATGTGTGAGCAGATGGTTGGTTGAGTGCTTTTTAAGGTACTTTCTGACTAAATAACATCTTCTCAATTAAAGATCAACTAAATGTACAAGCTTAAACCAAGAGAACAAAATTAGCTCTTCAAAAATTATTTCTCACAATAAGGTCTATTTGAATGTTACCTGCAGGCTGGCATCCTGTTTGAGGGCCCTATCAAGGAAAGAGTCAAAGAAGCTTCTAGGTGATTCATCCAAAGTCAGCCAGACTTTCCTGTTCAGTGTTTTTCTGCTGATATAAGTTGTCCATGTATTTTAAGATGAAATCTCCTCATTCAATTGGCTGGGTAGCAACTGCTGTCTTTCTGCAAGGCAATTTATATTAACACATTGTTGGGAGAAATTAGGTTATTTTTCAATTTCAGATAAATGTGGTATTATCTTATAATATTGATACTAAACACAGCATGGATCAATCTCAGCTTCGAATCAGTCTTAAGCTCTAACATTTTAGCTGAAAAACATGATAAAACCCTACATATGTAGTACTGCTTGAATGTTTGTGAAACATCCAACCACACTCTTTTTCTGAAGAAAAATATGCGGTGAAATTCAGAATTGTAAAATTCTATTTAGTATTTAGCAAGTTATAATTGATTAAATGCGCTGATACTTTATTGCACCTGCCAAACATATAGCATAGAGTGGAATGGGCGATCTCTCCAAGATGGCGTCCTTACATCACGTCAGCTGCAATTGACAAGAGAGGTCCATGAGGTGTCTAGTCTTTATGACGGCTATATATGACAACAGTTTAATAACAGTTATGTCAATAAAAACAGCCTAAGTAAAGTTATTTCAAAAGCTTGATAACTAATAATAATAATAATAATAATAATAATAATAATAATAATAATAATAATAATATACAATAACTCGCTATAGTTTTAATTATCTACCAAGTCATTTTTTACTTTGCTTCTGTTTCAAGGTAAATATATTTTTATGTAGCTTTGGGGAATGTAAAGCCAAAATTTTTCCATATAAACTCCTCCATGTCTTGATAAAAAGCAGTTCCACATATGTTTCTTGTATCTAGTATTAATATGCTGTTACTTACTGTGTATGTTGTGTTTTGTTCTGAGTAGCATGTCCTCATTGTTCGCATGGGCCTCCTCTTAACGTGAAGCAGTTTCACCCTGGCACAGTCACATGCAGTGATGTCAGTACTGACGTCGGCTCACTTTTTTCAGCAACAAGTAATCTACCGCTCTTTTGGGTTCGTTTTTGAACGTGAAGTTAGTCATTTGGGCTTCGAAATAAGCAGAGACTCATAATAAATCCCAGAATTTGTCTGTTGTAGAGTTGTTGTTAGCAACTGCTGAAAGTAACTAAAAATTACTTTTAATGTAACTTAGTTACTTTCCAAATCAAGTAGTCAGTAATCTAACTAAGTTACTTTTCAAGGAATAGTTAGTAATCTGATTAAATTTACTTTTTCAAAGTAACTATGTCATCAATGGTCACACGTTATGAAGTGCCACAAAAATGTTGAAAACATAGAAAGTGCCATAAACACACTTTTCCAGTTTTTGCTACCTTGTGGGCCAAGTGAAAAAATGCATGAGGCATGTTAGGAGAGCATCCCAAGCTGCTTTAGAGTGGTTTCCCATGCGGGGTCCAGCATTTTGGGCCCCACAAAGTAACCGGGCCCCTCAACGTTGGTGTGCTCCCGTGCTCAGGACCTCGCATGGTAATATAAAAAAGTGCACACACACACAAGTGTATATATATATATATATATATATATATATATATATATATATATATATATATATATATATATATATATATATATATATATATATAAAGTAGACAAGTTAAAGATAGTAAACCAGTGGAAGTGGAAGGTATACAGAAAAGCAGACAAGCTAAAAGATAGTAAAACCAGTAGAAGTAGAAGGACTACATAAAAGCAGACAAGTTAAAAGATATTAAAACTAGTAAAAGATAGTAAAACCAGTAGAAGAGATACAGAAAAGTAGACAAGCAGAATGATAGTAAAACCGGTAGAATTGGAAGGCACAAAGAATAGGAGAAAATGTGTCATGGCTGAACTCCACTAGTTTGACAGAAAACAGAAATAGCTGTAGAAATTATAGTAATAGTTCCATAAAGCGGACACGCTAAATTATTTCTCTACAGTTAAATATGTATGAACAGCATCATTTTGTTTGTCAAAAAGCAGAAAACATTCAACAACAGCAGTTACTAAAGTGGATAGTCTAGCACCTGAAGTCAGTTAGTGAATTCCACCTGTATTTCAAAGGGGCAAAAGATTTGCACAAAAGGGCAATAATTTCAAAAAGTGCAATAGTGAAGTTTACCAAAAGATATAGCATCATTCTTCAGAAGAAGCTGAACATTTTTATATATGAATTAGCACAATTAGTGAAAGATAGTAGAAGTAGTAGAAGAACAAAAAACGTATGGAAGACAGAATAATTATAAAGAAATCATAAAACACTATTAGTGAGAATGCATTGAATGCATTCTCACTGATAACTAGAAAAATAGCTGTTCCTAGCGAAACAGCCGTGAGAATGCATATTTGCAGATTGTCTGCTGTAGAAATGCTAGAAAAAGTAGAGTTCACCATAAGTAGTCAAAGAACCATAAGTAGTCAAAGAAAGCAGAAAAATAGAAGTAGTTTAAAGATTTGAACATTGAAACAAATCAAAAAGCAAAGATTTAGTAAAAGCGGAAATCAGTACAAAATCCAGAAATAGTTGAAACAGTTGGAACAGTGACAAACAGCAACATAGGAAAAAAATTAAATAGGAGAAGTAGAAGACATAGAGAAGAGTAGGTAAGCTTAAAGATAGAAAAATCAACTTAAGTAGAAGGCATACAGAAAAGTTGACAAGCTAAAAAATACTAAAATAATAGATAGAAATAGATAGATAGATAGATAGATAGATAGATAGATAGATAGATAGATAGATAGATAGATAGATAGATAGATAGATAGATAGATAGATAGATAGATAGATAGATAGATAGATAGATAGATAGATAGACTAGTCTGTCATCATGGAAAAATACTAAAATCATTTATAAAGATATATTTAAAACTGTGGTTTGTACTATAAAGTAGCCCACCAGAGATATAATATAAGAGTAGACATCTCATGGACTGCTGTCACCTATTGTAGCTGGCGAGATTTAGAGCAGCCATCTCGGAAGGGTCGACACCTGGTCTCAGTGTAATCTGTTTTACAGGCGCAATCAAGTATCAGCACATTTAATCAATAATAACTCGCTGAATAGTAAACCTGTTCTCATGTATTTAAATTTTAGGTATACAGCCATTAAACCGGCAAGTTTCTGGATAATATGGTCCAGCATATTTGAATAGTCATTGTGGGATACATTACTTGAATGTATGACATGTTGTAGAAGATACAGTGAAAGATGCATTTCATTCTCTCTCACACATACAGAAGCACGCATGCACACGCAGACACTCACACACAAACACACCCACACACACATATACACACACACACATCCTTGTTTATAGACTTCGTGGTGTCCGAAAGTAGAATGGTGAGTTGCGGGGCCCACCCTTTCTAGACGATCTAGATCTATGAATAAAATCAAGTCCTCAAAAAATCTTGATACTAAAAATCACCTACAATAAACACAATTTGAAACTTTATTTTACACGTCAGTGTTTCGGTCACTTGTGGGGCCCATGTTTAATATTTATGCTTTGCGGGGTCCACCTTACACACATTTCTAACGTTTATGCTTTGCGTGGTCCACCTTAGGGCTGCAAAAGTGGTGCAGTTGTTAGAGCAGTTGCCTTGCAACAAGAAGTTTCTGGGTTCGATTCCTGGCCCCGGTCTTTCTGCATGGAGTTTGCATGTTCTCCCTGTGCATGCATGGGTTTTCACCAGGTACTGTGGCTTCCTCCCACAGTCCAAAAACATTACTGTCAGGTTAATTGGTCTCTCCAAATTGTCCCTGCGACAGACTGGCAACCTGTCCAGGGTGACCCCGCCTCTCGAACGGAACGTTAGCTGGAGATAGGCACCGGCAACCCTCTCGACCCCACTAAGGGACAAGGGTGTAAGAAAATGGATGGATGGATGGATGGGTTCCACCTTACAGACATTTCTTACATTTATGCTTTGTGGGTCCACCTTACACACATTTCTTACATTCATTCTTTGCGGGGTCCGCCTTACACACATTTCTAATATTTAGGCTTTGTGGGGTCCATGTTACACACATTTCTAACATTTATGCTTTGTGGGGTCCATCTTACACACATTTCTAACATTTAGGCTTTGCGGGGTCCATGTTACACACATTCTAACATTTATGCTTTGCGGGGTCCACCTTACGCACATTTCTAATATTTAGGCTTTGTGGGGTCCTTGTTACACACATTTCTAACATTTATGCTTTGCGGGGTCCACCTTTCACACATTTCTAATATTTATGCTTTGCAGGGCTCACCTTTGCACACAAGTTTTTTAGTCCGTTATGAGGCTTGCTTTTAATATTCAAACCTTAAGAGGCCCAGCTTTACACACATACTTTTTTGGACACTTATCGGGCTTGGTTTTAACATTTAACTATTGTTGAGTATGCCTGTAAGATTTCCCATCCTTATCTTTCAGCAGAGCTGTTTATCTTTAAATTTGGATTTATCAAATGTATCCCCTACCCTAATCAAACCCAAACATGCATTTGTCTGGAACAATAATTTATTGAAAAAAAAAACACAGCAAATTTTGTCAGTGTTACCAATACTTTCATTTAAGTGAAGAAACTAGCTATACATATAAAATATACATTTTCAGTAGGTCTGTCTTAATTCACATTCTGGCCCATTTTCCCTGGCAACAGTCTTCATATGCTTCTATTTTTCAGTCATACTTATTTGAATATTTCAGTACAAAATTTCAATTCTCCATTTTAGCTAAGTATAAAGTACATACGAATCATTTCCTGGGAATCATTAACTTATGGAGTCAAAATTTTAAATTGACACATTACAAATGTAGCCAATGAAAAAAGGAACTTTGAGCAGCACATATTTTATTTCAGCATTTTAACACAGAATGTACCATTTAAACATCTGTCCATCTTTCTTCCAAATTTATCAATGAACTGAAATATTCTTTGTATATGTGGGAGTAGAAGAGATCACTTCGATGACTTCTGGCATCAGTCCATCTGAAATTATGATTTTAAAGTACAAAATAGAACAGTTTAAAGTCATCTTCTCATATTTAATTATGGTGGTATTTAAAAATACATAAATAATCAATATAAAAAGGAGTACTGACCAATACAGTTTTACAAGCTCACCTTATTTTGGCCAAGCTGTCCAGATTTTGAATAGGCATGGAGGCACAAGAGAAGCTTCTCGCATCTGCTATTTTTAGGAAAAGAAAGAAATGTTTAAAGTTGCAATAACCTACAGTGAAATTATCTTAATATTTTATATACAGCTGTCACGTTGTGAAATACATTTCATTATGTACACCTGTTCAACTGCTCATTAGTGCAAATGTTGAATCAGCCAATCAGATGGCAGCAACTCAATACCTTTAGCATCAAAATGGGGAAGAAAGGTGATTTAAGTGACTTTGAACAAGGCATGGTTGCCACGGGTGGTCTGAGTATTTCAGAAACTGCTGATCTACAGGGATTTTCACGCACAGACACTCATGTCAGCTAAGAACAGGAAACTGAGGCTACAATTCACACAGGCTCACCAAAATTGGACATAGAAGATTGGAAAAACGTTGCCTGATTTGATGAGTCTGAATTCCTGCTACAACACTCGGATAGTAGAGTCAGAATTTGGCATCAACAACATGAAAGTGTGGATCCATCCTGCCTGTGTCCAGCCCCAGCTCCAGATGAGTTAAACAGGGGGTAATCGACTTATTTTGGGGGGGCAAAATTAATTGTGCCAACAAAAACAAAATTGTAGTAATTCTATTACTCAAGTAAAAGGTACAGTGATGTGAAACTACTCTAATAAGTACTTTTTCCCAAAAAAAGGTTACTCAAGAGAATGTAACAAGAACTACCCACTTTTGAATATAGATAACATCAGTAGCCTATACTACTTGTTAACAAGCTTATTGTCATTAGCTAGTCGTCTTTAAGCCAGTGGCGGAGATAGACTTTTAAAGTTGGAGGGCTGAGGGAGGGCAAGACTACCTCTGAAAAAGAAGTTACGATGCGTTAACAACAGATTAAACTGTTTTAACTGCTGAAAAATGTGACAGAGGACACACATATGGGAAGTGTGGAAGCCCCTACTGTATCAAATTGACAGGAATAACAGAGTTGGCCATTCTAAGGTAAAAACAACAAACAGCTCTCAGTCCAGTGTGGCACAGCTGACTCTATGGGTGGGCAATGCCCCCAATGCCCGCCCATACCACCAGGCCTGCTTGTGTCAATGGTTCAGGCTGGTGGTGGTGATGTAATGGTGGGGGGGATATTTGCACTTTGAGCCCATAAGTACCAACTGAGCATTGTGTCAATGCCACAGGTTGGAAAATATAAAGTCTGAAACTGAGTTGGATTTCAACTTTATGAAAATGACTGGTTAATTTAAAATAACAGCTAAAGTATCATTATTTACTCCAGATGGGGGTGAGGCCTATCCAGAAAGTAGACAAGGACTAAAACTTCAAGTTTTGTAACAAGTGCCAAATTTCCTAATCACTAATTAATAGCAGCAAAAAAGTGTTAAAATGTTACCATGTTTGCTACTTGGGAGTAGCTCTTCTTTAGCGACTGTCATTTATGTCATCATGAGTTGCCTTAGGTTAGACAAGGGAAACAGACATCTCTGAACCTCATATGTTGAAATTTGAAATAAAAAATGTGTCAAGGTATTTCTCAAATTTTCTCAGATTCAGAATACTTTAATTTATGCTCTATTAAACAGAGTAAGACTGCAATATTCTGACATGTTAAATTGCTTTTAAGTAAACTCTGGATGACTTATATACATCTGTCTGGATAAGTTCTGATTAAAATATGCTGATAACTACCATTAATATTGTTGTTCAACAGGTGGCTGAAAATTGGGCCACTTTCGGTCGATAACTAGTGAAAAGAGGGAAGGAATTCTAGGAGCCAGCTAGATGAAAAAAGGAGGGATGTAGAGGGTAGAGTAGAATCATTGGTGAATGGCCTCCTGAGTATGAGGCAAAAATTGTAATAGGAGCAGATTTTCATGGACATGTTGTGAAGGAAAGTTAGTTATTTTAATTATAGGATATAAATGGTTGCAATCAACACATTTTATAAAGAGGGAGAAACGAAATATCACAAACATCTAATAAATTAGAATATTGGAAAATGGTTAAATATTTGTATCATTCGTTTCAGGAAGTTAAAGTACTGTTACTCAGAAGTAGTAATGCGATTTGTAATGTATCTGAATTCCTTCCTTTAACCTCATATTAACATATGAAAAGAGATATATTCCTTCTAAATAATAGGTTGACATTAAAATTTGTGATTTTAATTTTGTGGAATTAAACCCACAAATAACTCACTAACATATTCCTGACAACATCAATGACAAACTCAAGACCTGTAAATGTAAATAACATGAAGCAGTTCCCAAAACCAAAAGAGCCTTTCTAGTTATTAGCCTCCCAGTCAGATCTGGATGTCTAACCAGGACTTATAACAGAATATTTATGGTTGTAGTGTAGAATCCTTCAACATGATAGTTTAGCTGTTTAGCTGTTTAACATGTGTGGAACAACAGCTATAATATAATGTGCTTTTATGACATCAGGTACCTGAACTATGATCTAAAATATAAGAAAACTTTGATCCATATGGGAGGGCCCCACAAGCATGTATGTTTCAGAAATCCATGAGTGTGTGTGTGTGTGTGTAACTGACTTGGTAGGACCACACATGGACACGTTTCAGAAATATTTTCATAGGTGTGTGTGTACCACTAGTGTTTTTGGGGCTCCATGAGGAGGACCGTTAAAATGTGTGATCAGATGATTGGTTGAGTGGTAATATTCAATTAGACCTTATTGTGAGAAATAATATTTGGAGATCTCATCTTGTTCTCTAGGCATTCATGCTTGTGCATGAATGCCTAGAGAACCAGAATCTCAAGGCAGATTCTGGTTGAATGGACTACAGCAGTAGAACATGAGAGTCTGTCACCTGTAATTTAAACCACAAATAACTCACCAACATCTTCCAGAAAACATAAATGACAGATTCAAGACCTGTAAATGTAAATCACATGAAGTAGTTCCCAAAACCAAAAGTGCCTTTCTAGCTACCAATCTCTCAGTCAGATATGGATGTCTAACCAGGTCCTAAAACACAATATTTATGGTTGTAGTGGAGCATCCTTCAACATGACATCAGGTAACTGAACTATGATCTAAAAAATAAGAAAACTTTTGATCCATACAGGAGGGCCCCACAAGGATGTATGTTTCAGAAATCCATGAGTGTGTGTGTGTGTGTGTGTATGTGTGTGTGTGCGTGTGTGTTCTAGTTTTTATCACCTCATGGGAACTTCAATCTGTTTACACACTCACGTCATGGGGATTACTCCCTCATGGGGACCTAAAGCCAAGTCCCCATAAGGGAAATCATTTTAAAATCGTTTTATAAGCCATTTTAAAGGTGCTGGTGAAGTTTTAGAAATGGCCCATAACACATGTTTTTCCATCACTTTGTGTGTGTGTGTGTGTATGTGTGTGTATGTGTGTGTGCGTGTGTGTGTGTGTGCGTTGGTATACGTGGTTTAGCCTGCCTTTTGACCTGAATACGCACTTACGTTACGCGGACCTAAGGGTAATACAAGGACAATGCTGATGTCCTCATAAATCAAGGAGTGTATTTAAAATTTTGAGTATCTAAACAACACTTTTTCTCATAAATCTAAAGTTTTATAGCAACTATGCCAGTTTTGCATGATGTGGACCATATATTTGTACTTTTCAGTGAATAAACAGTGTGATATCTCACTTTCTTTAATTGTCCTTTTATACCATGTGACCTGAGATTTGTGTATTCCAGTGTATAACACAGCGCTGCCTGATTTCAAGCGGCGGTGTGTATGAATTGCACTTTTACACACATTTTCCATACACTACGCGCGCTTTTAGCCGGTCATCATCTGATTGGCTGAAAAAAACTTGTGGGCGTGTCTGATTACTAAACAGTCCCAGACGCCAGGTTTTTAAAAATTAAATCCCCATTTGAAGCCGCAGCTCTCAATATGGACATGTTGGTGGAATAACTCTGCACAGGTAAGCATAAATTGTAAATTAAAAATACATTTGCCTAGATAAAGTTATTTGCAAGTAAATAACTGCAAATGTAAGAGATTTTTGAGCAAAATGAATTATTTTAGATTTTAATTTAGGTGACATGAAAGCTAACCAACATATTTTGGATATTTACATCAAGTAACTTAGATATGTATACTTTTATGACTGAAAAGACCTACCTGAAGCAGTATAGTTTTTATTCAGAGTGTTTTAAAGTAAGAGACTAGGTTGACTAGGAGAGCTAGCTTCGTAGCTAGACGAAACGTGTTTGACAAGTTGACGATGTTTGGAGTAGATGGTATCTGTGTGGTACCATACCCCAAACAGGTACCACTTAGCTTTTAGTGGTAAAAACTGGGTGATAGACTAAGGTTTTCATCACTATATTTAACGATATTGGCAAATTGCTTGCTTTATGTTAGCTAACTGCGTAGTGACATTCTGCTTGTTAAGCTCGTTAAGCTTGATTGCCATCGGTCCTGCTGAAGAGCAAGCAGGAAATTAATAAGAAGTAAACCCACAGGTTTCTCTGAAACTTGTTAATCTTTTAGAAAAGCACTAATTGTTGAATGTTTGAATAAATGGATGCAATAGGGCAGGTGCACCGATGGCTTTAAAGCTGTACTGTAATCACTTCGCTGACTTCAGCAACTTAAATGCTGAAAGTATAAACCAGGAGTCCTCAAATTCAGGCAAACATAGTCGTTCTTCAATTTTTAAATGTGTATTTGTACCTTAATTAGCTGAATAACCTCACATGCAGCCAAATTCTCCAGATTTCTCTGTTTCAACCTTTTTATTGAGGGATCAAACATGGTCTTGAAGCGTCAGCAATACAAATTTGTCCTCATTTTCCTTATGTGAACATAAAACATAAGAAAGACAATACAGAAACAAAACAGAAGCTACATAAATAAACAAGAACATACCCATAACCCACCCACCCCCCTTTCCGTAGGACTTATATCTTATCACACCGAGGTTCAAATTAAATCCATTTCAAATAGAGTTATCAATATATTGCCGAAGGGGTTGCCAAGTTTTATTGAAACGCTTTAATTTATTTGCTAAAGAAAACCGAATTCTTTCCAAATGAGAGAGCCTTACCAGTTCTTCCAGCCACAATTTAACAGATGGAACCTCTGTCTTCTTCCAAAACATCAGCACTAGTTTTTTGCTATGATAAAGGCATAAGATAATAATTGCTGTTGGCATTTATTAAATTGAGAAACTGAACAGAAACTCCAAGTACAATTAGAAATGGGTCCAGCCTCAGCTCTGTATGGAACATATCTGACAAAGTTTTGAATACGCCAGACCAAAATGGGGTTAATTTTGTGCACAAGAAATAAGAATGGAGTAGTGTGGCTTCTTCAACCTGGCATTTGTCACAGAGTGGGGATGTGTCAGGGAAAATTTTATGTAACTTCACCTTACAATAATGAAGCCTGTGTATGACTTTGAATTGAATAAGACAGTGTCTAGAGTTAGCAGAGCATTTGTGTATATTCTCTAAAGCGGCCTTCCAGAGTTCAATACTTATCTCCGTTCCCAGTTCCTGCTCCCAGCCTGTTTTAAGACCCTGTGTGAACGGCGAGGATCTGGATAACAACACATTGTAAATCTGGGAGATTAAATGTCCTTCCTCACCACCCAACTGGAAGAGTTTGTCAAATTCATTAGGTATTATATTCTCTAAAGTGTGCATATGTTTTTTGACATATGCCCTGACCTGTAGGTATCTAAAATGATCGTGTTTGTGGAGTCCAAATTTGGCCTGAAGTTGAGCGAAAGAGGCAAAATTACCATCCACCAACAGATCACCAACCGTCCTGACCCCCAAATCTTTCCATTGTATATAACCTGCATCTAAAGTGGAAGGGACAAATGAGGGATTTTTTGCTATTGGTAATAAGGTAGACATATACTCAATGCCGAATTGGGATTTTATCTGTTTCCAAATGCGTATAGTACTGTGGATGATGCAATTATTGTTGTATGCCGCGGTATCTGTACTTGTTGGTGACAAGACAAGAGCACCAATTTCATGAGGGCTGCAGTCCTCCTTTTCCATTGCGACCCACTTGGGTTGTGCATAATTATGATCTAGCCATATTGTCATAATGCGAAGAGCACAAGATTAATAGTAAAATGAAAAATTTGGGAGGTCCAGACCGCCCTCCAATTTTGCCTTGCAGAGGTGAGCTTTGTTAATTCGGTGTATTTTATAGTCCCAAAGGAATGGGATGATTATAGAATCAAGTTTTTTAAAAAATTTCTTAGGTAGAAAAATGGGAATATTTTGAAACAGGTAAAGGATCTGAGGGAGAAAAACCATTTTTATTGCATTAGTTCTTCCCACCAGGGAAATGGGGAGAGATCTCCAAAACTGAATGTTATTTTGTAGTTTTATCATAAGGGGGGTGAAATTCGCTTCATAAAGTGAACTAAAATCCCTAGTAATCTCTATGCCAAGGTAGGTGAACCTATTATTAGCAATTTTAAAGGGCATATAATCCAAGATAGATGAATCTTTGAGCCTAATTGGCATCAGTTCACTCTTAGACCAATTGATCCTATAACCTGAAAACCTGCCAAACTGAGAGATTGTATCTAGGACAGCTGGGATAGTACCTTGAAGATTGGTTACCAACAGTAGGATATCATCCGCATATAAGGAAATTTTATTTATAGTCCCTCTAGTGATATATCCCTGTATAAGGGGGTTGGCACGAATTGATTGTGCCAGTGGTTCTATGGCTAACGCAAAAAGTAAAGGTGACAACGAGCAGCCTTGTCTGGTGCCCCTATGTAGCTGGAATGCAGGAGATAGTGTCTTATTCGTGACAATTCTAGCACAAGGTTTATGATAAAGGATTTTTAACCATTTTTCGAAATGTTCACCAAGATCGTATCTTCTCAAGGTCGCAAAAAGGTAAGGCCATTCTATTTGGTCAAAGGCCTTTTCGGCGTCGAGGGAAAGGACAGCCAGATCAGAAGATTCCTCCCTCTGAGAATAGATCACATTATAGAGGCGTCGTAAATTAAAGAAAGAATGTCTCTTTGGTATAAATCCGGTCTGATCGGGATTAATTAATTTATCAATTACTAAACTCAACCTATTAGCAAGGATTTTGGCTAGTATCTTTTGATCATAGGTCAACAGTGATATTGGTCTGTAATTACCCACTTCCTCAGGATCCTTATCTTTTTTTGGTATTAGTATTATAGTGGCCTCTCTCATCGTAGGCGGTAAGATGTTATCTGCGTTTGCTTGGGTGTACATTTTTAACAAATACGGTGACAGAATGTCACCAAATTCTTTATAGAATTCCCCGGGGTATCCGTCGGGACCAGCCGTTTTACCACTTTTTAGTGCTTTAATAGCAGCCTGGATATCTATGCATGAGAGGTTTGCATTAAGAGAGCTCACGTCTTCTTGAGTTAAAGTTGGGAGATTACAACTATCTAAAAACTTTTGTATACTTAAGTAATCTTTTACAGCCTTGGAAGAGTACAATGATTCATAAAGCTGTTTAAATCTATGATTAATGTCTTTGTGAGAGGTTAAAATTTCCCCATTTTCTGATTTAATTTTGTTAATTGTGCGGTCACTTTCAATTTTCCTCAATTGTCTTGCCAGTAGTTTATTAGGTTTTTCCCCAAATTCAAAGTATTTCTGTCGTGTATAAACAAAAGCTCTAGTAATGTGATCTGACAATAATTGGTTATATTTATATCTTAAGGAAAGAATTTTTTTATGCGTTTCTGTAGATGGGAGTGTAGCATTGTCCTTATCCAGACGTCTAATTTGTTGCTCTATATCCGCCAACTCTGTTCGATTCCTTTTCTTCTTTGCTGCTCGAAAAGATATAATACTTCCCCTCAAATAGGCTTTCATAGTTTCCCACAGTACTGAAGGAGGCGTTCCTGGAAGATCATTAATTTCAAAGAAAAAACAAATCTGCTCTCTGATAAACTTACAGAAGTCTGGTTCTTTCAATAGTTGTGGGTCTAATTTCCATGTTCTTTCAATTTGGTTTAAATTCTCTAAATATAAATCTAGAGAAAAGGGTGCGTGATCTGAAATTGTTATATTATGATATTTTACTTCACCTGTATAGGGCAATAATTTTGCATCCATCATTAAATAATCAATTCGTGTGTACACATTGTGAACGTTTGAGTGAAACGAATAGGCTCTCGCCTTTGGGTTAAATATTCTCCAGCTATCGAACAAATTAGAATTCTTTAGATATTCCTTAAGGAAAATACTAGCATTAGAGGCCGGTGCTCTACGTGTCGACGAGCGGTCCAAGTATGGATCTAGTACAAGATTTAGGTCCCCCCCAATGATTAGATTAGTCTTTGAAACGTCAGGTATTTGGGATAAGACATGTTTGTAAAAAAGAGGAGAGTCTATGTTGGGGCCATATATATTAACCAGAGTTATCGGAACAGAATACAACTCTCCAACTAATATTAAATATCTGCCTTCCCTGTCAGATATGGTTGATTTATGGGTAAAAGGTGTACCTTTTTTGAATAATGTCGCCACGCCTCTAGCCCTCACTGCACAGGTAGAATGATAAGCTTGCCCTGTCCACCTGCATCTCAGTTTCATGTACTCATTCTTATTAAGGTGGGTTTCCTGAAGGAAGATTATGTCGCTGGACAATGTCTTCAGATGTGCTAGTATCTTACCCCTCTTCACAGGGTTATTCAAACCTTTGACATTCCATGTGACCAAAGTAACTTGTCCCCCTTCTTTGTTTGTGTTGCATCAGCCTGCATAACTCAGATTAAAATGAAAAAGATTATAGAATCCCTCGCAACTGTGATGAAGATGATTATACATGGTAAGTAAGTCCCATCCTAACCCCTTAAACAAAACCCTTACTGTCTTGCCTATACTAAGAAGAACCTGCAAAGTAAGGCGCGACCCCTCTAAGGAAGTTATAAAGAAAAAATAGAAATAAACAAAATAAGATTAAACATAACACTCACACAACAAACACACGTTAACCTAACAACTTCCCTTACTCTTAACTCCAAATTAGAAGCTGAAAAAAGCTCTGCAAAAATATTAAATTCAAGCACCAAACTGACACATGGCAGCTGCTGAAAAAAAACATAACAGGAACTATAAGCTGCCTATTTATGGATATCAAACCCCCGAGATTGTCAACAATATTCAGGCAGTCAATTAGTGAGCAAAATGAGATTTCTAAACATTATATTATATTAACTTAGCCGGTTAAACATTACAGAACAGTCCAGGTATTGAGTACTACCAGAGCCCGGTCGCTCCATGTCTGCGTCAGTTGTCCGCAGCGGGATCGCCTGCGTCGTCTCCTTCGGCGCCAAAGTGGAGCTCTGCGAACTTCTGGGCTTCCTTCGCGTCTGTGAACATTGTTTCTGTTCCTCCAAAAGTCACTCTCAGCTTCGCCGGATACAAAAGTCCATACCGAACTCCCGGTTTGTCCCGAAGAAGTGCTCTGACTCCGTTAAATGCAGCTCTACGTTTCACAACCTCGGGGGTGAAGTCAGGAAAGATGCGGATCTTCTGCCCTCGATAGGTGAGGTCTCTCTGAGTCATGGCCTTCGGAGGATCATCGCAACGTCGCGGTAATAGTGGAGTCTCACAACCAACGCCCGAGGAGGTCCCGTGTCGTCTGGGCGCCTTCGTAGAGCTCTATGAGCGCGGTCCACCAGCGGTAAATCATCCAGAGTTAGCACGTCTTTCAGAAGCTGCGAGACGAATCCGTTCAATTCTGCACCTTTCTCTTCTCCTTCTCTTAACATAGCAATCCGTACATTTTGTCTTCTGGACCTTCCTTCAAGATCCATGCATTTTTCTGTTAACTGATTCATTTCTGTGCGTAGACGTTTTACCTCTGACTGGAGAATAGTTACCGCGTCTGCTGACTGTGTAGCCGCTCGCTCTAGTTCAACAATGGATGCGCCATGTTGGTCATTAGACGTTTTCAGGACGTGAATGGCACTTTGAGTCTCGGTTTTGAGGTTGAGGAGTTCTCCTCTAATAGTGGTGGACACTTCTTCGATGCGAGTGTCTATTGTCTGACAAATTTCAAATTTGGTGACTTGTAATTCTGTGCGAAGAGAGTTTATAGCCTCAAGAATGGTAGCATTAGCCATCGGGTAGCTACCTTCAGGCGAGTCCGGGGCGGCTAGGCCTGGTTCTTTCGTTTTCTTGTCCTTGTTGGAGGTGCGTCCTCAAATTTGCTTTCATCCTGCCCTGGTGCGGTTAGATAAAGACCAGACTATTTTCTCTGTTGCAAAACTGCCCAAATGTCAAGTTAGTGATAAATATATTTCCAAATTTGCAGGAGCTCGAGGGAAACGCTGCCTACTCCTCCATTGCTCACGAGCGCCCCCAAATTCTCCAGATTTCTGACATTATTTGATTTAGGTGTGTTGAGGCAGAGATGCATTTAAAAGTTGGAGGGGATTGTACCTGGAGGACTGACTAAAAGATGAATAGGACTTAACAAAATTCATTTGTGCAAAAAAAACAGCCTTTTTCCTTAAATTATGGCTCAAGTATTCTTGTAAGGCTGTACTACTGGCTGAACCTCAATATATTGAACACTGATCATTGTATGAACTATTTGTAGATGGTAAAGCACTTTTTTAAATCAGTGATTAAATAAATTAGTGTTGGTGTTTTATCTGAGGTATGTGTCTTGCATGTATAACATGTTTCCATAGTGATAATTTAATTTTTAGCTTTAAAGCTTGTAGGAATTATAAAGAAGCCTGTAATTCCTTATTTGACTGTTATAACTTTTCATACATGCCAGTAAAACATGCAGAGGCGAAGACGCATAAAACCGAAGGAAGATGCCAAATATTATATTGATACCAAAACGGACAAAGTGGGGCTTGATGTCAAGTACATCAATGCCTTTAAAGGTATGGATATTTTTGGGGGTGGTTTAATTACAGTCAATCATTTATACATTGTTTACTCTTTCTACTATTATTTTTGCTTTCTTCATTAGGCCGTGGTATTTTTGCCACAACCTCTTTCAGAAAGGAGACTTTCTGTGTGAGTATCGAGGTGAACTGATAAGTAAAGAGGAATGTGAGAGGAGACAGAAAATTTACCATGACAACCTTAAAGTTTTCTTGTTTGAATTCTACTTTAATGGAAAACTCTGGTGGTGAGTATGTTTGTATCAGAAGTCTAATTAGAATGGCATATATGTAAATGAATATGTTTATATTTAAAATAATGTTATATATTTGCAGTGTTGATGCAGCAAAAGAAGATGGCTCTCTTGGAAGGCTTATAAACGATGACAATATCAGCCCAAATACCAAAATGAAGTATCTGACTGTGCAACAGAAGCCACATTTGTGTTTATTTGCAACTCGAGATATCAATCAGGGAGAAGAGATTACGTACAATTATGGGACTCAGTCTGGCCATGGCGACTCAAGGTACTAAAAAATCAAAATTTATGAATCTTAAGATTATGTTCATTTAAGAAATGCGCTAATAATGATGATTTAAACCTGAACCTCCTTTGTTTTACCTTTCTTTTCACAAGAATAGATGGCTGACTGTACAAGACGTTGCAGTGCAAATTAACCAGTTACCCACAAATGTATAATAAATAATTACAGTAGGATAGTATTTACGCCGTTTCCAGAATTCGAAATACTTAAGTCAACATCAGACTATTTTCTCTGCTACATCACAGAAAATCTTCTGTGGGGAAAAATAATCATTCTTTCTTCTTTTCACAGGAGTTGGAGAAAGAAACGTCTCAAAGTCCTGACTGTACTCATTCAACTTCTACAACTGACAACACAGAACAGGTACAGAAGTTGGGCTTTTATTTTGACTTTACCAAACATTTTGGCTGGATTTAAAACTAGTTACCTTTCATGGGTGTTTACTGTCATAGGGCACCATCACTTAATTGAGGATATCTCCGTAAATAAGTCAAAGGGAATATGGTGTTGACTTTTATTTATTTTCTGTTTCAGGTCAGAGCTGAAAATGACCAGGATCAGATGACAACCAGTGTCCCAAACGAGACAGATTCAGTCCTGGATTCACTTCCCAACAATTCAGAGGTATTTTATGATTAAAGTGTAGCTAAATGATGTCAGTCAGCCAACCTGTTCTATTAAGTGTGTTGTTGTGGACTGAATGCATGTGGTTTAAAGACATTGTTTGTAAGACAGTCTTTGTCATGGTTATAAGCTCAGTGTGTGTATGTGTGTGTTCATGGTCACTGCCCCAATGTGATACAGGAGGACCATATTGTATATGGGACCTGGCGTTATTGAATGATAAAACATTGTTTGGTCTTGTGAGTGTAATATTGGTTGACCTCTGATAATATGACTTGGCATCTCAGAAAATATTGGGAGAGTAAAGATTTAATTTTTTTAAAAGTTAAAGAAATGCATTAACTTTTGTGAAAATCTTTTGAATTCACAACAGAATCAGACTTCAGTTTGTCAATACTTGTGAATGAGTATTTGACTATCTGTTAAAGTTGCCATCATTCATCTTTTACGCTGTTTCCAGAATTCGAAACAATTAAGTCAACCATAAGACATTGTTCTCTGCTAAGCCAGAAATCTTCTGAGGAAAAAAAAAAGACAATCTTTTTCTTTTCACAGGAGTTGGAGAAAGAACGTCTCAAAGTCCTGACTGTACTCATTCAACTTCTACAACTGACAACACAGAACAGGTACAGAAGTTGGGTTTTATTTTGACTACCAAACATTTGGCTGATTAAAACTAGTTACCTTCATGGGTGTTTACTGTCTTAGGCACCATCACTTAATTGAGGATAGTCCGTAAATAATCAAAGGGAATATAGTGCTGAGTTGTATTTATTTCTGTTTCAGATCAGAGCTGAAAATGACCAGGATCAGAAGAACCAGTGTCCCAAAGAGACAGATTCATCCTGGATTCACTTCCCAACAACTCAGAGGTATTTTATGATTAAGGTGTAGCTAAATGATGTCAGTCAGCCAACCTGTTCTACTTAAGTTGTCTGTGTGTGGACCTGAATGCCATGTGGTTTATAAGACATTGGTTTGTAAGGACAGTCTCATGTCATGGTTTTCAGTTTGTAAGCTCAGTGTGGTAACTCAGTGTGTGTATGTGTGTGTTTCATGGTCAACTGCCCCAATGTGATACAGAAGGACCATATTGTATATGGGACTGGCGTTATTGAATGATAAAACATTTGTTTTGGTTCTTGTGAGATTGTTAATATGGTTTGACCTTTGATAAATGTTGATTGGCATCCCAGAACTATTGGGAGAATAAAGATTTAAATTCTTAAAAGTAAGAAAATACATTACATTTTGGTGAAATTTACTTTAATTTAACCACAGAATCAGACTTCAATTTGGTCAGTGCTGCGAAATTATAACATTTTGAATATTTGTTAAGTTTGCTATCATCTACTTGTTCTTAAGTTCGTCTGTCAAGCTGCTTCCAGAATTCAAAACGCTTTGGTCAAACATCAAACTATTGTTCTGCAACATCGCACAAATCTCTGTGGGAAAAAATAATCATTCTTTCTTCTTTTTCACAGGAGTTGAGAAAAACATCTCAAAGTCCTGACTGTACTCATTCAACTCTCAAACTGACAACACAGAACAGGTACAGAAGTGGGCTTTATTTTGACTTACCAAACATTTTGGTGGATTAAATAGTTACCTTTCATGGTGTTTGCTGTCATAGGCACCATCACTAATTGAGGATATCTCCGTAAATAAGTCAAAGGGAATATGGTGTGACTTATTTATTTTCTGTTTCAGGTGAGGCTGAAAATGACCAGGATCAGATGACAACCAGTGTCCAAACGAGACAGATTCAGTCCTGGATCACTCCCAACAATCAGAGTATTATGATTAAGTGTAGCTAAATGATGTCAGTCAGCCAACCTGTTCTACTTAATGTGTCTGTGTGTGGACCTGAATGCCATGTGGTTATAAGACATTGGTTTGTAAGGACAGTCTCATGTCATGGTTTCAGTTTGTAAGCTCAGTGTGGTAAGCTCAGTGTGTGTATGTGTGTGTTTCATGGTCAACTGCCCAATGTGATACAGGAGGACCATATTGTATATGGGGACCTGGCGTTATTGAATTGATAAAAAACATTTGTTTTGGTTCTTGTGAGGTTGTTAATATTGGTTTGCCTCTGATAAGTTGACTTGGCATCCCAGAACATATTGGGAGAATAAGATTTAAATTTCTTAATAGTTAAGAAAATACTTACATTTTGGTGAATTACTTTAATTTAACCACAGAATCAGACTTCAATTTGGTCAGTGCTGCTGAATTATAACATTTTGAATATTTATTAAAGTTTGCTATCATTCTACTTGTTCTTAAGAGTTTGTCTGTCAAGCGCTTCCAGAATTCAAACGCTTTGGTCAAACATCAAACTATTGTTTCTCACATCGCAGAATTCTTCTGTGGGGAAAAATAATCATTTTCTTCTTTTTCACAGGAGTTGGAGAAAGAAATGTCTCAAAGTCCTGACTGTACTCATTCAACTCTACAACTGACAACACAGAACAGGTACAGAATTTTTTTTTTATTTTGACTTTACCAACATTTGGCTGGGTTTAAACTAGTTACCTTTCATGGGGTTTGCTGTCATAGGGCACCATCACTTAATGAGGATATCTTCGTAAATAAGTCAAAGGGAATTGTGTTGACCTTTATTTATTCTGTTCAGGTGAGCTGAAAATGACCAGGATCAGATGACAACCAGTGTCCCAATGAGACCGATTCAGTCTGGATTCACTTCCCAACAACAGAGTATTTATGATTAAAGTGTAGCTATGATGTCAGTTCAGCAATCTGTTCTACTTAATGTGTGTGGTGTGTGGTGTGTGGACCTGAATGTCATGTGGTTTATATGACTTGGTTTGTAGGCAGTCTTATGTCATGGTTTTTAGGTGGCAAGTTCAGTGTGTGTATGTGTGTGTTTCATGGTCAACTGCCCCAATGTGATACAGGAGGACCATATTGTATATGGGGACCTGGCGTTATTGAATTGATAAAAATATATTTTTTGGTTCCTGGTTCCTGTGAGGTTGTTAATATTGGTTTGACCTCTGACAAATGTTGACTTGACATCCCAGAATATATTAGAATAAAATTTTAAATGTTGTCATACTTAGAAAAAATATATATAAAGATTTTGTCTTCTCTGCGTCTTTACCACATATTTTTAATTTAACAATTTAAAAGTTTGCAGGAAAAGTTATTTTTTTATGATTTGCACCCTCTTTAAATATGTTCTCATTCATTACCCAATATTGAATATACTTTAAATAAATATCCCTAACTCTTATATATATATGTATATGTGTGTGTTTAATCTTTTCCTTGTAGTGTCAAAAACATCACCTGATGTGCACAACATTATCTTCTTTGGAGAAGTGTATTCAGTGTTTTGGTCCTTGTTCTTCATTCAAGTGGGTTGGCTACCAGTGTAAAGGTAATATATTTAGTTAATTTGTATTTGAATTAAAAAGTGCTGCAAATAGGATCTATGTCTTTGTTGAACTGTCGACCATGAACAAATTTCATGGTTGACACTCACTTCAGCATTTTCAGAAGTGAGTATATAGATTTAAATACAATTAAAGCTCCGCGGAGCCTCAAGCGGCCCGAGCAGCCAAGCGCCGCTCCGGCCTATAGCCACCGCGGAGGACCCAGCACCACCGCCCGCCTGCCACCGCGTAAGCTGTCGCAGAGTTGAGGCGCGCGTCCGCCAGGCAGTTCGCACCGTTGAGTTCGGCATGGTTCCCTGGCGACACACCACAAATTTGGTGCAGATCGGTCGATGTAGAGAGGAGATATTGGTGATGGGATAACCTAGGGGGCGCTGTAGAGTAAAATCACAATTCAAACCTGATGGGCTCTTTAGCATTGAACACAGGTCAAACGTATCCAGTTTGGTTCCAATCGGAAGATGCTTGTGTGATTCAGAGACAATTCTATGCATATGGCGAAGGACAGCCAGTTGGCCACGCCCCCATGAGTCAGAGTTCATCATCACAGTTCATCATCAGGTCATATTATGTCAGGTGGTAGAAGATTAATTCCATATGTATTACTCAGTAAAAATAAGACATACAGTAGAAAAAACAGCTGAATTCCTTTCAAAAGTGGGCGGAGCTAAGGTTGCGTAATCATCTGACCATGAGAATGTAATGAGGGTTGGTCAGTAGTGAGACATAGGAAGTCTGAAGCAGCTGTCACCTTTTATGTGGAAGTTATGTCACTTTGATGTTTTATGGCGAATAGTCAAAGTTTAGCACTTAGCCACGCCCACATGCTTTTACATACAAAAATTCCTGTGATAACTTTAGACCTTTAATATCTCAACTCTCTGCTTACTGAGTTTGAAGTCTGTATCTCAAACGCTGTAGGAGGAGTTCGATCAAATATGATGTCTCTGAAAAACAGCAAATGGCGGCTTTGATCCAAAATGGCCGACTTCCTCTTGGGTTTGGACCATGGCTCCAAGAGACTTTTTTGTAGGTCTTGACAAGATACACAAGTGTACCAAGTTTCATAATTCTAGGTTAAAGAATGGCTTGGGGCTGATTATTTAAAATTTTCAAGGGGGCGCTGTTGAGACATTAGGCCACGCCCACAAAAAATCACACTGGATTCCTGTCGAGGGGCCCACAAGGATCAAACCTAGTGAGTTTGGTGGAGCTGGGCTTTAAACTGTGGAATTCAAGGCCAAACGTAAGGAGACGGCGTTAAAGGTCAATTCGCCACGCCGCCACGCCCACCTGCTGCATCCAAACCAAACGGGGTTGGACACCCTAATACACCAACATGTCTTCTGTCTGTGGACACAGTTTCATGTTGATTAGGTGAAAGGGGTCAGATAGTGAACGTTCGCAGTAAAACATGACACTTCCTGTTCTAAGGGGGCGTGGCTTAGGTAATCTCAAAATTTCACAACTGGGTGTCATAGGTCATCCAAAGGTGATCACACACAGAAAGTTTGGTGGCTCTGTGAGTTTATTTGTAAGAGATATAACAGTTTATTACATTCTGGTGAGTCGGTGAACTTTGACCCCTGGAACGACCCCTTCAGTATGCTCGAAAACTCATGAATTTGATAACTTTGAATCGGCCATGCCTTATGAACAATCTGACCGAGTTTGAAGCCGATCGATCGAAATCCCTAGGAGGAGTTCGATCAAATGCGACGTCTGTAAACGGCCAAAATGGGCTCAAAATCGGAACTTCAATCCAAAATGGCCGACTTCCTAGGATAGTTGCACTATGACATTAATTGTAAATTCTGAGTGTCTTGGGGAGCTCTACAACTGTACCGAATTTCAAGTCTCTACGATAAAGTAAGTGAATAGGAAAGGGTCTTTTGAAAGTTTCTAGGGGGCGCCCTTGAGCCGTTTCTTGTGCGATTTTTGCGAGGACCTTAAAATACGTAAATTTTCACCAGGCTCTATGGGGCCGCCAAGTTTGGTGAGTTTTTGAATATGATAAAGCCCCCAAAAAGCCAATTTATTTTACGTTAGAATCATAATTAAAGCTCCGCGGAGCCTCAAGCGGCCCGAGCAGCCAAGCGCCGCTCCGGCCTATAGCCACCGCGGGGGATCCAGCACCGCCGCCAGCCTTCCACCGCGTACCCTTTCGCACAGTTGAGGCGCGCGTCCGCCAGGCAGTTCGCACCGTTTACTTCGGCATGGTTCCCTGGCGACACACCACAAATTTGGTGCAGATTGGTCGATGTAGAGAGGAGATATTGGAGATGGGATAACCTAGGGGGCACTGCAGTGTAAAATCACAATTCAAACCCGTTGGGCTCTTTAGCATTTAGCACAGGTCAAACGTATCCAGTTTGGTGCCAATCGGAAGATGCGTGTGTGATTCAGAGACAGTTGTATGCATATGGCGAAGGACAGACAGTTGGCCACGCCCCCATGAGTCAGAGTTCATCCTCACAGTTCATCATCAGGTCATATTATGTCAGGTGGTAGAAGATTAATTCCATATGTATTACTCAGTAAAAATAAGACATACAGTAGAAAAAACAGCTGAATTCCTGTTAAAAGTGGGCGGAGCTAAGGTTACGTCATCATCTGACCATGAGGGTTGGTCAGTAGTGAGACATAGGAAGTCTGAAGCAGCTGTGACCTTGTATGTGGAAGTTATGTCACTTTGATGTTTTATGGCGAATAGTCAGTTTGGCACTTAGCCACGCCACATGCTTTGACATAAAAAAATTCCTGTGATAACTTTAGACCTTCAATGTCTGAACTCTCCGCTGACTGAGTTTGAAGTCTGTATGTCAAACGCTGTAGGAGGAGTTCGATCAAATTCGACGTCTGTGAAAAACAGCAAATGGCGAATTTAATCCAAAATGGCCGACATTCTGTTGGGTTTAGACCATGGCTCCAAGAGGCTTTTTGTAGGTCCTGACAATATACACAAGTGTACCAAGTTTCATAATTCTAGGTTAAAGAATGGCTTGGGGCTGATTATTTAAAATCTTTAAGGGGGCGCTGTTGAGACATTAGGCCACGCCCACAAAAAATAACACTGGATTCCTGTCGAGGGGCCCACAAGGATCAAACCTAGTGAGTTTGGTGCAGCTGGGCTTTAAACTGTGGAATTCAAGGCCAAACGTAAGGAGACGGCGTTAAAGGTCACTTCGCCACGCCGCCACGCCCACCTGCTGCATCCAAACCAAACGGGGTTGGACACCCTGACACACCAACATGTCTTCTGTCTGTCGACAGTGTTTCATGTTGATTAGGTGAAAGGGGTCAGATAGTGAACGTTCGCAGTGAAACATGACACTTCCTGTTGTAAGGGGGCGTGGCTTAGGTAATCTCAAAATTTCACAAATGGGTGTTGTAGGTCATCCAAAGGTGTTCACACACAGAAAGTTTGGTGGCTCTGTGAGTTTATTTGTAAGAGATATAACAGTTTATTACATTCTGGTGAGTCGGTGAACTTTGACCCCTGGTACGACCCCTTCAGCATGCTCGAAAACTCACGAATTTGATAACTTTGAATCGGCCATGCCTTATGAACAATCTGACCGAGTTTGAAGCCGATCGATCGAAATCCCTAGGAGGAGTTAGATCAAATGCGACGTCTGTAAACGGCCAAAATAGGGGGAAAATCGGAACTTCAATCCAAAATGGCCGACTTCCTGGGATACTTGCACTATGACATTAATTGTAAATTCTGAGGGTCTTGGGGAGCTCTACAACTGTACCGAATTTCAAGTCTCTACGATAAAGTAAGTGAATAGAAAAGGGTCTTTTGAAAGTTTCTAGGGGGCGCCCTTGAGCAGTTTCTTGTGCGATTTTTGCGGTGACTTTAAAATACGTAAATTTTCACCAGGCTCCATGAGCCCGCCAAGTTTGGTGAGTTTTTGAATATGATAAAGCCCCCAAAAAGCCAATTCATTTGGCGTTAGAAAAATAATAATAAACAGCACGATTACAATAGGCCTTCGCAGCGCTTAGCTGCTCGGGCCTAATAAACAGCACGATTACAATAGGCCTTCGCAGCGCTTAGCTGCTCGGGCCTAATTACAATAGGCCTTCGCAGCGCTTAGCTGCTCGGGCCTAATAATTTACAGCACAATTACAATAGGCCTTCGCAGCGCTTAGCTGCTCGGGCCTAAATAATTTACAGCACAATTACAATAGGCCTTCGCAGCGCTTAGCTGCTCGGGCCTAATGAAATGTACATCATCATGGTGACTTTCAAAGCAGTGGAAGATTTCAAAGTACCTTAAAATCTTTACCCTTAATATTTTTTTAAAACGGAACATAAAATTTTACCCAAAAAGTTCAATTTTGCACATTTTAAAAAAATAATTGTTTATCCATATTTACCTTTGTGATCTTAAAATAAGGTGTAATGGCTTATTTGAGATTTTGATTTTTTTTTGTCTTGTTTGTTTTTTTACATTTAAATTTCTTCACAGGTTGTTCAAAAGTCTGGCATTCATATTGCCTTAAACAAATTACAAATGACAGAACCCAGGTGAATGTCCACATAAGTTTTTTTTTTAGCTTTGCCTTGTAAGTCTCAATTATAACATAAATTATATTTCCCACAATTTCAGGCAAAAGAACTTTTTAAATATTCCATTGCTCACTCCTCATCAGATGACGACAACAACACATCACCTTCCAAACAATGTGAAATGTCAGATGATGGCCATGAGTCTGATATGGACTACATACCAAATTCAGAATCTGCAGAAACTGATGAAGACTCAGATATTAGCATCCCCTTTCAGCCCATCAAGTCTAAGTTGGACAAATTCAAGGAAACCCAACAATACCAGATCTCGCTTCATTCTTGCCAGACTCAAGTTCTGTGGTTGAACCTAGCACATCAAATATCTGGCCTCCATTTCACACAGATGATATGGGTGATGACACACTTGAAACATTCAGCCCAGTCAAGTCTACAAAAGACTCAAACAAAAAACCAAAAAGTCAAAAGGAGCCTCACAAACAGGAATCCTCACAGCATATTATGGGTGTTAAGAACTTCTGCTTTGTATGTGGTAGACCACAGAGCAAAATTTCACGCCATTTAAAAACCCACAAGACACATGCTGAAATTGCTTATGTTTTTTCCCTTCCGGAAGACTCAAAAGAACGCAAAGTTCTTCTAGAGAAAATGAGAAACAAGGGGAACTTCAAACATAACTCTGAGGTTTTACAAAGTGGGAAAGGATCATTGAAAGTAAAGAGAAAGCCAAAAGCGAAAGCAAAGACTGGAACATTTATACATTGTATGTACTGCCAAGGTATGTATATTCGAAAGGAACTATGGAGACATGTCCGAAGATGCCCCTGTAAGCCACAAAATGAAGATTTGAACCCAGGACCTGGAAGAACCAAAGTACTGGGTTTTGCTATGGCTCAAGAGTCTGCATTCTGTCAGGAGATTTCAAGTGGGGTTTGGAAGCTCCTCGGTCCCATGAAGCAGGATGATGTAGCCACAGTTGTGAGAAATGACCTGACCATTATTCAGTTGGCCCAGTCTCTCTACAACAGACATGGACAAGACCCTACCAAGTATGAGTACATTCGACAGAAGCTCCGTGAAATTGGACGTCTGTTAATATGTCTACGGTCTGAATTCTCTGTACATAACTTGGAGGAAGCTGTGAAACCTGCTAACTTCCAAAGAGTTGTCCAGGCAGTAAAGATTGTCTGTGGTTTTGATGAAGAAAAGCATTCATACCAAACACCAAGTCTTGCACTAAAACTAGGACATACACTACACAAATCAGTGACGTTATCCACTGCCGAGCGCTCATGGCAGAAGATGAAGAACTGATTAAGTCAACAGACGCTTTCAAAAGCTGTATACATCCAAGTGGTCTGAGTTATTGTCACATTCTGCCTTGAACACTTTGAGTCATGACAAATATAATAAGCCATTAACCTTACCATTCACAGAAGATGTTCAGAGTCTTCATAGGTATCTTAAGAAATCTGGAGAAAATGCATTTTCTAACTTGAAAGATGAGGTCAGTCCCCAGAATTATGCAGAACTTGCAAAAGTTACTCTTGCACAGGTCATTGTGTTCAATCGAAGACGAGCTGGAGAAGTCTCAAAGATTCATCTCAGAGGTTTCCAGCAGAGGGATGACTCCAAGCTCCATGAAGATGTTGCTGCTGGGCTGTCCAAGGTTGAAAAAAGCTCTGTAGCTACTTCAGTCATGTTGAAATAATTGGAAAAGAGGTCGAAAAGTTGCGGTTCTCCTTTCTCCAGATGTGGTGGATGCTCTGACTCTGCTGGTCAGCAAAAGAGAGCAATGTGGTGTTTGCTCCACAAACATCTTTCTTTTTGCCCGACCAAGATCTCAAAGTCACTACAGGGGCCAAGACTGTTTGCGTGTTTATGGAAGCCAATGTGGGGCGAAGCATCCCGAGTTCCTAAGGTCCACACAACTCAGGAAGCATGTTGCCACATTGTCACAAGTCCTCAACCTCAAAAATAACGAAATTGACCAGGTGGCTGACTTCCTGGGGCATGATATTCGTGTCCACAGGGAATTTTATCGCTTACCTGTGCCAACAACACAACTGGCAAAGATTTCTAAGCTCCTTTTGTCCATGGAGAAAGGACAAATATGCACCCTGCAAGGGAAATCCCTTGATGACATTGAAATCGAAGGTTATTGCTTAAATTATTTTTTGTGATCTTTTTGCCATTAGTAGAACTTGTCTGACATTACCAATATTTGTAAAATTGATGGATGTAAATAAATTATTATTATTAGAAATATTACAATAGTGATTCTCTAGGTTAGAACATATTACTAAATACAAAACGCGTTTTAAACCTAATTTTGGTAGTGCTTAGATATAATTTTATGTATGGCATTCACTTTAGAAAGTATTCTAATGACTTTCAGATGAAATAGAACTAAGTGAGGATGAAGAAAAGGAGGATTTAAGTGACTCGGATGGTAGCGATTCTGTGGAACCCGAGGAATCTGTGGAACCGAGGAACCTGTGGAACCCGAGGCACCTGTGGAACCCGAGGAACCTGTGGAACCGGAGGAACCTGTGAAACCTGAGGAACTTGTGGAACCTGAGCAAAGCAAGAATATGGATGATTTGTGTATGTTACTTGAATCCAAAGATGCTATTACTTTTTGTCTACCCATTTTTTAACTTCTGTTGTATGTCTTAGTGGGAGCAGTGTCATCGACAGCAGAGAAAACTGTCCCTCCTGTTGAAGGCAAGTCAAGTTTCCTATTAATGCTGTGTTTTGATCCCAACTCCTAGCTACATTTAGTTAAAGCATGATTCTATTGAGCTGACCATATTAACTAGTTCATGCTTAAAGGCCATGCAGTCCAGATGACCTGGAACTATATGCCATTTGCTTGAGACATGTGCCAACCTAGTGAAGAGTGTTATGACCGGCTCTTTGAGCCATAATAAAAGATAGGGAGACATGGAGTTCAACAATAAATAAGCTATTTATTGAGCACAAGCAAAGAATAAAGCTAAACTGAAGCAACTTGTTTTTGTCCACATGTCTCCCTTTGGAAGATTCCTTTTGTTTCTGCTTGGACATTTCTTATTGTCTTTCTTCTCCACTCAATTTCCAGTAATTTCACATTTTTGAAGCTTGGTATTCCAAATTTCTGTTCACTTTTTCAGTTAGTCGATTGTAGACAAACTTACAAACATGCTTGCCCAGCAGCCATCTTGATGCAACTGGCCACTAATAAGGCTCTCCATACATAGCTTATAACCCCTCTATGCTCTCTATCCATTATAATGTGGTTAAGGTTATTACAAATTTGGAGTGCCATTTTCATAGATAGCAATCATGTCACATTACTTTTCATTGTCTGGTTTCATTTGGCTGTAGTTTGTTCTCACAAACTACAGCTAAACTACTTTCATGATTGGACAATATTTTTTCTAAACTTTGTAGTAAGGTTGTTATCCTGTGTAAAGGTAGCATGTTTTTATTTTATATTTTAATAAACTGCTTTTCTCTTTACGTTTTTTTTTTTCTTCAGAGACCTCCTCTGGCGCACCCAGAAGACAACCAAAAAACCCTTGGTCAAGTGCTGAGGTTTCTGCTGTTATGAGGCATTTTAAAGCTCACATAGGTAAAGGAAAACTTGCCACTAAAAATGAGTGCAATCACTGCAAGTTGGTTGAAGATCCTGTGCTGGCTCAAAGAACAGCACAAAATATCAGGGACTTTGTGAGAAACCGTGGAATAACTGCTAAAAGGCAGACACAAAAGAAAAAGCTCTAGATTTTATGTGAAGTAATCATTTATTCAAAAGGGTTCTGTTTTGTTCATGCTACTAAAACAGATTTTTTTGTTGCCTATCAAATAATATTATCTGTAAAGTCCCGTGACATAGAGGCTGTTTTCATGTAGTCGTGTTAATAGGCAGAAAAGCTCTTTTTCTAATGGTGAGACATTTTTTGTTGTCCAGCATAAAGAAATATTGGAAAAAGTGGCAGAATTTTAATTTAACATTGTTTTACTTATTTATTTATATTCAGAATACTTGGTAACACTCTGCACCCTAATTTTACTTTTCTGTATGTTTTGTTGCAGCACTTAAATTTTAAATTTTTTATTTTCCTTTGGTCATTTCAATTTCAGGCTTACTTTTATTTTTAAAGAAAAATAAGTGAATTATTTGGTCATATTTACCTAATAAAATTATGTTCTGTTAATGCTGTATGCTGTCAGGTTGTGTGTTTATGCTAATCAGCAGGTTTTTAAATATGACGTAGTTGTCCCTTTAAAGTCCTCACATTACTTTGTTTTGTTCTCATAAACCACAATTTGCTGATGTCCATATAACCCACCATGGTGTCAGATTGCTGAAACAAAGGCTGTGTAGCTGCTATCTGAAACCTAAAGTGAGCTAAATTTTTTTCAGATTTTTTGCAGTGTTTTAAGCCATCTCTCGTTGCTCTAGCTACTTGGGAAAGGGTAGTCCATCTAAACCACCACCGGGCCTGTTTGGCGAAAAAGGCAGGCTAAACCACATATACCTGTATAGCTGTGTGTGTGTGTGTGTGTGTGTGACTCGATGCTGCCCCCATAAGGTTTCAGAGTGGTACTGCACCTCATTGGAATTTACACACTTTTCCAAATATGGTTGGGTTCTGCCTTCTTCCTGGTCCTCATAAGGAAGGTTATGGAAAGAACTTGAAATCATTTGGTTTAAATCACAATATCAACTTAGAAGATACAATCCACAACTCTAAATGAAAACATACATTTTTTCTACAATGATTGACTCCACTGATTCAGTGTTTAGACTTTTGATACTGTGGAATTACCATCATCAAGAATTGTTCATATGTATTTATATTGTCTGCCTACTTATATTTAACAGTTAAAAATACAAATAAACAAAAATGCAGTTAATTGTTTGAATTGATTAATAATTGGTGCTGTTTTGTGTGTTTTGTATATTCTGGTTTATTTGGGTGAATGTATTGTTTTGGGAGGTGGTTGGATTTATTTACTTGTTTTAATCATCTTTCTCATCTCTTTGAGGTCACCTGGTCCTGTGTTGCCATGGAAGCGTGCCCATGAGCAAGGCTGACAAGGACCTGGTGTTTCCAATCAGCCTCATTGGAAAAATCTATTTTCTGAGAGGGAGGAGAGATGTATTTTGGATTTTGTTTGGGCCCAGATTGTTTTTGTTTCTAGTTTTGTTTGAGTTAATGGTAACTCTGTAGAAACTTTTTAGGATTAGTTTAGTGCATATGTTTGTTCTTTATTTCTGAAAATATGAATGTCTCCACCCCTCTAATTAATCCTGGTGGGAGCCAATCCTTTAAAAGCCAGGTGGTTCAGATGAGGGGGAGATTCTCCCTCTTCTTGTTTTGACCAACATGTTAAGCTGTAAACTGAACTGAAATGTATGAAACTGAAGATAAACGAAAAAAATATTGAGAACTCTAAAAACTCTAAATATAAAAAGTCTGGTTTCTTTTAAAGCGCAAACTAACACTCCCATTGTGGGCCATATCGGTCTGGACCTGTCCTGTTTTTATCCATATTTCTGCTGGCGAAATGCTTTTTCTGCACCTGCTGATTACATAATGCAGGGGTGCCCAAAGTCAGTCCTCGAGGGCTGGCATTCTGCATATTTTAGTTGTCTCCCTGGTGGTAGTAACAACCTGTTCAGTATGTTAATGTTCTTCGTAGGCCTCTAATGAGCCATCATTTGAACCAGGTGTGTTAAACCATTTATTTTTTAAGCCCCCTATCATTTGGCAGGTTACAATTAACACCTTTGACTAGTGCACATGAAGACATGATAGACTTTACGCAAAGAGTTAATCGCAGAGGCAACTAAAATCAATTTTTAAAAAATCCTTTCTGAATATCATCTCATGGACTCTAAACTAAATACGTCTTTCTGACCGGGAGCTGACAGTATGTTGAAGAGTTATGGACCGGACACCTTGATCAGGAAGCTCCCTGCAAACCTTTAGTTGAAGTGGCGTGTTACGTCCACCAAGGACACAACATATTTAGGACACGAGACAACAATGTGAGGGTTTAACAAAATGTTTATTTATAAATTTTCTTCATGTTGATTTTCTTAATTCAGCTTCCCCTGATTTTCTGCGAAGAAAATAATGTTAAGACCCTCAAATCCCGTGTTCCCAAAAGTAAAGAAAAAACAAAACCCCAAAAGTATTAACATAAAGTTGGACCTGGTGAGCCGATCAAACGGAACAAAACGGTACAGCAGGGGGCCAACCCTATACAGGGCCGTCGAATCCCCTACTGGTACCAGACTAGAGCAAAAAGAGAATCTAATCAAAAGAAAGATCGAAAACAGGACAACCGGTCCCACCAGGCCAAAATCACAAGAAAGACAAACAAAAGCTAACAAAAATACCGCATGGCTGGCTGGAGAGTCAGCTGCGGCCCACAGCGACTGGACGTACGCGCACCGCACGGATGGAGCAAGTGGGACGAGCGGAAAAGGCGGAGCTCGGAAAGGATGATGGCGCTCCCAACATGCCAACATGCCGAAAACCAGCCTATTTATAGGCGGACCAACAGCGCCACAAATTAACATAATTACATGAGCAAAAAGGAATTTATCCAAACTCCAAAATAGATTAATAACAGGTCAACTAAAATCTATAAGAAAACAAGGAAAAGAAATAGTCAAGAATAATAATGTGCCCGCAGCACATAACATGGCGCCTTTAACTCCATTCTCCATTACAGAACAGAGAAAACTAAAGAGAATGCAACGTTGTTTTAATCAATTTATAGTCTACTCAGAGGAGCCAGCAGTTTATTTTGAGAAAATAAATGAAGGTGCAGAACCTTTATGCACAACCAATGCGGACGCGCCGCTGCAAATTATTGAACTTAACTCACCCTGCAGTTTTAACAAATGGAGGTTAAGATGTTACCTCCCGCACCCACAAGGAGAGCGGCACTCAGAAGGAGCGCAGCAGATGAAACATCTGTCCGTTTTGGAGAACCGAAACCATGCTAAATAAATAACTAAATAAATAAAAATCCTGGCAAAAACACGCCCGAACCGAGCACAGGGTTAAAAAAAAAAAAAAAATCTCGCAGAGTTCAATTGTTCAGTTTGGATCGGACAGATCCAACTGACCGATTCTCTGCAGATGCGACCAGGAAGAATTTGTGAAGCTGTGTGTTCAGACCGCAGTGGGTGTAGTGCTGGTAATTTAAGTGGAGTCGCTTAATTTAATTTGTCATAAGCTTTTAGGGCCTCAGTCATTGTTTTGTGTCACAACGGAGAAAAAGTTAGTTTTTTCTCTGTTATCTGTTTATGTGTAATGCTATCTGGATTCAATTAGGTGAATATTAACTAAACCGCATATAAATGTGGCTAAATAGTCTATGTTAATATGTTTTGATGGGTAATTTGACAGGTAAAAATAGTTCTGGTTGGACCAGAGCCTGATGGTGGCTCGGGCTTCTAATGAGTTTGCAGCACACAGAGAAAACCTAGAGAATGTGATCTACTTATTGTAGTTTAAGTAGAGGAATAGCAGCTGACTTTTGAGGGAAAGAAATTAAAGTGCAGATCCGTTAGGGATAAACAAGCGCAGTGCGCTGGGCAATACATGTGCGTAAATGCTCCACCGTTACGCTCCAATTAATCATACAAACGGCAAATATACAATATATACATACACTGCTTACGTTAATGGTGTTTTAAAAACAAAACCAGTAAAAACTTAAATGAGTTAATATGTCAGATTCCCTCCTCACCCTAGTCTTGATAAAAACAGAGAGCAGTTCACTGGTTTCATGTCCAGACTGTGATAAAGTGGAGCTGACACTTGGTGCGCAGACAGTTTCAACTTTACGCAGAGAGAACATCGTGGAGCTCATTATTAATCAGACTAAGAACAATATCCATCAGAGTATCACCTCTGATCGGTACGTTTTAATGGACCAGAGGCTTTGGAGCGTCTAGTGCAGCTGATCTGCTTCTGTGGAGTTTTTCTCCCGCGGGTTGAGGGAAGTGAGTGTGGGATCAGGAAACGATCAGAGTTCAGCTGTCTTCTAATAACGCAATTTTGTGATTACCCGATTTCAAAAACATTCTTGCAGAGAAATACTAAATGTTTCGTTAGATGACTACAAATTGGAAATAAAATATTTTCTTTGACGGACAATGAAAAAAAACTAGCGCAACCTCTGCTCCAAACTAAGAACATTGTCAGCCCCTCTTCGGGTTTTTTTGTATTGTATTGTTTTTTTGCGGAGGATCAGTAAAATAAGTCATTGGTGTTTTACCATCACCACCAGGCAGCTGTGTAGCTCTTGATTCGCTACAAAATAAAGCTGTATTTCCCTCATCCCACTGGCTGTAATGTTGACACCTTGAGATGCCATGAGACCTAAATCTGAACATCACGGCATGGAGTGTATCCCAGTTTTCCATGTCTGGCATTTAACCAGTTATTTTAAACTGGTTCTATTGATCCTGTGTCTAGACAGAGGGATAATCAGTAGCCCAGCATCATGACCTGTTTGTTCTGAAGATCCTGCAGCTTCCACTTCTCTTCCTAACATGGCGCCTCCTCACCCTGACTCTCATACAGAGGAACCACAGAGCTCCAGCTCTCCTTCTGGCTGCCGGAGGGTAACATCTTCAAAACTATAGGACGAGCTAAGTTAAATTCTTCGCATCGTTGGAGCCGCGCCTGCATTGGTTGTGCACTGCGCATGGATATAATTAACTCATGCACTTTTATTTATTTCCTCAAAATAAACTGGTGGCTCCTCTGTTTAGATCAGGGGTGCCCAAACTTTTTGAGAGCAAGATCTACTTTTTCTCTCACCAGCCGCCTGATATCTACCTCATGATACAAAGACATAAAAATTGCAAATTAATCTCTATTGACTTATTTTATATGTGAATATGCTTCAGTTATAGCAGAAATAATTGTCATGAAATCTGGTGTGAGCATGTGAGATCTTTCCAGGTGCACGCAGAAAACAGAATAAAGGCCTGAGAATTAACAGTATACCCTGCATATGCATACCAGTACATCGCCACCGTCTACTCTAAAGATCGGATGATTTGGCCAGGTATTTTTTGGAGACCCGACAACTACGTCCTCCCAAGGCCCTGGCGCATGACTTGCAATAGAAACAGGACCCAATGTACCATTGGACTAGCAAGGAAACCATGTCAGATGGTCCGAGGTTGGGAAGATTACTGCAAGGAACATTATGCGAATGAGTATGACACCCATGCATCTGATGTAGTCTGGCGAAAGATTGCAGGAACATGGCGGAGAGCAATTGTAAGGGACAAAACCTGCACTGATGCCATTCTGGGATACCAGCTCCAAAAGCGCAAGAAGATTGTAGGCCACCCTGTTCCTGCCATCCCCGACACTATCATCGCCATCGCAGAAGGCCATGCATTCCGGAAAAGCCTATGCGACGGAGAAGTGGACCCCGGTTTTGACTGGGTAGGCCCTAACCTTCTCTATTCTAACCTCACCTGCAATAGTTCCAAGGAAGTGTGGCAGAAATGTGGAGCGGGTGAGCAACAACATGCCTGCTACTGGTACGAAACCTTGGGCTCTACTCTGACTACTACTGTTATGGATGTAGTTGAGGAGGTTGGAAATGTGGTTGGTGGAGGCCTCAGTATTATCGAACATTGGTTGCTGAACGCTTTGAGCATGCTGTGGCCATATTTGCTGGGCTTCCTGGGCGTAGCCATTGCCCTGATCCTGGGAGTGGTTGTCGTAAAGGAGTGGCTAAAAATGCTTTGCAATCGCGAGAGGAAGGACTACCGGCCCCTCCCCCCAGAGGAGGAGCCTGTCTCAGCATAAAAGCAGGCTGCCGGGAGCCAGCGAGCCATTCGCCGATCTTCACCACTGCAATCAAGACTGGACCTAAACCAAGGGACAAGAAAGGACGACATGGAATCCAATTTCTCAACTAACTTCTCTCTTCCCTCTACACTTTCGCACCCATCCAAGTGAGTACCACTGAGCAGCTCGGATTTATCCTGGCCTGGGTTGTCTACTGCCATACCGGGTCCTGGTCCACCGGGCAGCTCTTGCGGGTGCTTGTCTCGGTTCAAGGGCTCATAAAGATCATCCTACGCCCCATCTTTTTGAAGCGATGGGATCTCGCCCCTTCCCTCTTCGCCTGCTACCTAATGGGTAGGACCCACATCAACTGGCGACGAGGAGTAGTGGCGTGCTTTTGGCTTTCCATCGACACCGCGGCCCTGTTGATGGAATTGATTCTCTGGGGAAACCATGCTACCCGAGCGGCACCACTCAAGATCCTGGCCGCTATCGTGGAGGGTGTTCTGGTCGTGTCCATCCTCATTTACCTAGCCTACCAAGCTCTATCCATTAAAGGCAAGGGTAGGAGCCGCTGGCTTCGTAAGTGGGCTGCCCTAGCCCTTTGGGCTGCAGGATGGGGAGTTTTTGTGATTTTGTATTGGTTAGGGAAGTCGTCCCCGCTGCCCATTGCCGTATGGCTCATGACCCACGGGGCGATATTTCACGATCCAACCCCGATGTCAACTCCCGGGTCCCCGGAATATGAAGATCCTCCCCCTATCATTAATTCCCCTTGGCTCGCGGCTCAATCAGGCACGCCAGCATAAGACCAACCTCGATCCCTGCTCCTGCTTATGCGCATTTAGCTTCTTTTTATCCAATTATAAATGTTGATTAATCGATGCCCGTTAATCATGAAAGTTACCTGGGTTGCTGTTTTTCCTAGGCTCCGAATTGCTGTGTGGGATGCGGAGCGTCCGTAGAATCCTTGGGATTCATGTGGGTAGCATCGTCTACCCGCTGGTGTAACGCTTGCGTGCACCTCGATAACGTTACAGCAATCCTCTGCCTTAATGGGCGTGAGGATCTGCCCTACATTGCGGCTTCAACGTCTAGATCCCTGGAATGAGTACACAAAGTCGTGTGGACCTCTGCGTTGGCCAAGACGACGACTTGCTTCGGGTATTGCCTTCGGAGGATGGCCAACTATTCCCCATAGTCCAGAAACTGTGGGAGAATCAGATCACTCATCAATGCCTACCCACTCTACACCTTTGGACGGGAGAGTGGTGGCGGTGGGTGACCCACTTCCACCTGTTTGTCCGGCGTCCCCCGACATGTTCATCGACGTCGGGTGCCAAACCAGCAGTGCAACTCACATACAGAGTACTCAAACTCAGTTTCTCAGTTCATCTCAGCAAGCATGCCAGACTGATGACATACCCGTCCCATCACCTCAAGACCAATGTAGCAACGTCAGCTCCTCTGTCGCCTGCATCTGCCAGACGCAGTCTCCTTCCTTTGCCATGGACTTCGAGAACCTGCTGAAGGAGCTCGAGGAAAGTTGCAGCTTTCCAGCAGCCCCGCCGCGGGATTTGGCGGCCGAGGTGCTCTCTCCGATCCCGCCACCTCAGTTGGAGCGCCATGACCCCTTTGGGCCGTCCGCCTCAACTGCGAATGAGGAGCTAGACACCGAGATCTGGTCTTCCCCACCTTCTCACCTAACGGAATACGAGATTGTGGACGCCATGGACGCCATCATCTTCCCCTGTGACCTGCTACGAAAGAGACATTTTAACTCTCCATGATGGTGATGCATTGGACTTTTGGTAGTCAGAAATTAGGTTTTCTGCGAAGCACCGTCTGATCTCACGGAGGGGTGTCATGAAATCTGTATGAGCATGTGAGATCTTTCCAGGTGCACGCAGAAAACGGAATAAAGGTCTGAGAAATAACAGTATACCCTGCATATGATTATAAGTAATAAGTGATTATAAAGTGATAATACACATGCCAATGAAAGATGTCTGTAATGTAGGATCAAAACATGTATTCTGTACTTTTTAATCAAGTGAAGGTTATAATAATGTATACTCTGTACTCTTAATCAGTTGATCTTATTACATTATGAAAGACTGAAGGTTGTACTTTTGAGTCAATTAACAAACAACATGATTATATAAAGTCATCATGTATTATTAAAAATCATAGATACTGAGGTAAGGGAAAAGAGTACTCCTCTCTGAGCAAAAGTCTAGGAACCGAAGGATGAGTCATCAAATGA
>NW_027675178.1:0-63600 GCF_904066995.2 Poecilia reticulata | reverse complement strand
CATGACACACTGAGTAAATTCAAGGAGGGCTGGGCTCGCTGCCCTCCGTCCAGAGCATCGGCGGGTGGCTGGGGGGTGCTGGGCACACGCAGGTGGCTATAGGCCGAGCGGCGCTTGGCTGCGAGGGCCGCTCGATGCTCCGCGGAGCTTTAATTACGCCCGAGCAGCTAAGCGCTGCGAAGGCCTATTGTTTTTCAAATGTTTATATTATTTTTTTTTTTTTTTATTATTTTTCTTCTGTCAAATAAATTGCCTTTTGGGGCTTTAACATATTCAAAAACTCACCAAATTGGTAGGCCATAGAGACTGTGAAAAATTTACGTATTTTCAGGTCCGCGCAAAAATCGCAAAAAAAATGGCTCAACAGCGCCCCCTAGAAAATTTCAAAAGACCCTTTCCTATTCACTTACTTTATTGTAGTGATTTGAAATTTGGTACACTTGTAGAACTCCCAAGACACTCAGAATTTATAATTGTTCTCATAGTTTATGTCAAACAGGAAGTCGGCCATTTTGGATTGAATTTGCAAATTTCCCCATTTTGGCCGTTTATAGCCTTCGCATTTGATCGAACTCCTCCTAGGGCTTTTGATGGATCGGCTTCAAACTTGGTCAGTTGGTCAGAAGGCATGCCCGATTAAAAGTTATCAAACGGTGAGTTTTCGTGCATGCTGAAGGGGTGATACTAGGGGTCAAAGTTCACTGACTCACCATAAAAATAATAAACAGTTATATCTCCTAAAAGAAGGTCACAGAGCCACCAAACTTTCTGTGTGTGATCACCTTTGGATGCCCTACAAGACCCAATTGTGAAATTTTGAGATCACATAAGCCACGCCCCCTTAGAACAGGAAGTGTCATGTTTATTGTGATCGGTCCCTACCTGACCTCTTTAACCTAATCAACATGAAACTGTGTCCACAACAGAAGACATGTTGGTGTGTTATGGTTTCCAACGCTGTTGTTTTGGAGGCAGCAGAGTGGCGTGGCGGCGTGGCGAATATACCTGTAACAACGTGTCCATACGTTTGGCTGTATTCCACAATTTTGAGTCCAGCTGCACCAAACTCACTGAGATGGATCCTTATCCAACCGGACAGTAATCCAGTGCAATATTTGGTGGGCGTGGCCTAATGTCTCAACAGCCCCCTAGAAGAGTTTAAATCATCAGCCCCAAGCCATGCTTTAACCTAGAATTATGAAACTTGGTACACATGTGTATCTTGTCAGGATGTACAAAAAGTCTCTTGGAGCCATGGTCCAAACCCAACAGGAAGTCGGCCATTTTGGATCAAAGCCGCCATTTCCGGTTTTTCATAGACGTCGCATCTGATCGAACTCCTCCTACAGCTTTTGAGATACAGACTTCAAACTCGCTCAGCACACACTTAAGACATTGAAGGTGAAAAGTTATCAAAAGAATTCTCGTACATCAAAGCATGTGGGCGTGGCTAAGTGTCAAACTTTGGCTTTGTGCCATGAAATACTAAAATGCAATAACTTCTACAGGAAAAGTGAACACTTGATCAGACTTTCCATGTCTCATTTGGCCAGCCTTGATCACATTCACAAGGTCTATTGACATCACATTAGCCACGCCCCCCTCAACAGGAAGTCACCTGTTTTTGTCTGCCGGAAGTCTTACTTTTAATCTGACTCAAATGGGTTCAATGCTGTTCAAATTGATATAAATGACATGATGATGAACTCTGAATTTTGGCTGCTAGCTGAAGCATGTGGCATGCCTTATTAGCAAATAGCAATGCCAGCCATGTCTACAATCGACTCTAAATCAACCAGGCTTCATGTGATTTGCACCAGATTTCTATGATCGACTCTGTTGGACCTCTAAAGATTAGATTATAACTTGACTCCACTGCACCCTTTGATTAATTAAATAGCTGTATCTCCTCTATACATTGGCCAGTCTGCATGAGATGTTGCAGGATGCAGCAGGGAGCACTGCTGTAAACATAATGTAGCTAATGTCAACACAAGTGAAAAGATAAAGTATCAATAAAGCTGTTCAGATGCACAAACATTCTCCCAAAACTTAAACTGCCATGATTTGTGGTTGTTGGTGGTGAGGATGAACACTGAGACCCAGGTGATGATGATGATGTTTATTATAATTTAATAAAGAGAAGCTCAAACACAGTCCAGTACGGCAACACAGCAGGAAATCTTGCACACAGCTAATACAGGTAGCCACTGAAACAACTGAAGACTGAATGTGACAGCTACATTATAACTTGATTCCACTTAGCCCTGTAAATTAAGTGGAATCAAACCAACCAAACCAACTTTATTTACAAAGCACTTTAAACAACCACAGCTGATACAAAGTGCTGTAAATTAAACACAATATTATTAAAATATTAAAACATACAGCTTAAAAACCAAACATACAATTTAAAACTAGATCCCTCTGGTGTGGAAAGCAAAGTAAAATTGATGGTGCAGTGGTGTATGCACAGCAGCTATGAAGGTTACCAGCTTGTTTGGTTCAACCGATCTCTGTGAATCAGTGTTTTCTGACATGAACTTCATCAAGAACAAACACAGAACATGTCTCACTGATGCACATCTGAAAGATGCACTCATGGTTGCAGTTTCAAGTTACACACCAGATTATGGAGTACTGGTGAACAGCATGCAATGCCAGTCTTCTCACTAATAAGGATACCAATACCAGATGTCAGTGGCAACATGGCAGTGTCATGGCAAGTTCAATTAAAATATTGAGGAATTGTGTACAATTTAAAAGTGTGTTCATGACATATAAGTTATATTTTGTTAAAAATGCTACAGTCATGAGTTCAAAATGTGATAAGATTTATTTAAAAACATGTAAGTTGATTTTCTTTAACATTACATAACTGATAACTTTTTGAAATATGGTGCAACATAGTTCATAATTTGTTAAAAGAAATGTTTGTGAGTGGCAAGGGAAAATTGGACATTTTTCCTACAAATGTAGTGATATAAGTGGCTATCTAAAATGTAACAATTATTGAGATTAAAAGATAAAGTGATGAATATTGATTATCTGTTTCCACCTTGGTTTCATTGCTATTTATTGTGAGAAATCATTAACGTGATCCGTTTCTTCCCATAGATGAGAATCATTAATCATTATTGATAATGCATAAGGCAACTGAGTAAATTTGTTATTTCAGAAGAGCATGTCAAACTGGTAGCCTTTATATGACTCGGTACCATGAAGTAGCTCTCAGTTTCAAAAAGGTTGGTGACCCCTGATTTACTCGCTGCAGCCAATCAGCAACAGATTTCTGTGCATTGTCTGTGAGCAAAGCCAAACATGACACACTGAGTAAATTCAAGGAGGGCGGGTTCGGCTGCTCCGTCAGAGCATCGGCGGTGGCTGGGGAAGGCGGTGCTGGGCACACGCGGTGGCTATAGGCCGAGCGGCGCTTGGCTGCGAGGGCCGCTCGATGCTCCGCGGAGCTTTAATTAGGCCCGAGCAGCTAAGCGCTGCGAAGGCCTATTGTTTTTCAATGTTTATTATTTAGGCCCGAGCAGCTAAGCGCTGAAGGCCTATTGTTTTTCGAATGTTTATTATTTTTTTTTTTTTTTCTTCTGTCAAATGAATTGCCTTTTTGGGGCTTTAACATATTCAAAAACTCACCAAAATTGGTAGGCCCATAGAGACTGTGAAAATTTACGTATTTTAAGGTCCGCGAAAAAATCGCAAAAGAATTGGCTCAACGGCGCCCCCTAGAAAATTTCAAAAGACCCTTTCCTATTCAGTTACTTTATTGTAGAGACTTGAAATTTGGTACACTTGTAGAACTCCCCAAGACACTCAGAATTTATAATTGTTCTCATAGTGTATGTCAAACAGGAAGTCGGCCATTTTGGATTGAATTTCCAAATTTCACCCCATTTTGGCCGTTTATAGCCTTCGCATTTGATCGAACTCCTCCTAGGGCTTTTGATGGATCGGCTTCAAACTTGGTCAGTTGGTTCAGAAGGCATGCCCGATTAAAAGTTATCAAAACGGTGAGTTTTCGTGCATGCTGAAGGGTGATACTAGGTGTCAAAGTTCACTGACTCACCATAAAATAATAAACAGTTATATCTCCTACAAAGAAACTCACAGAGCCACCAACCTTTCTGTGTGTGATCACCTTTGGATGCCCTACAAGACCCAATTGTGAAATTTTGAGATCACATAAGCCACGCCCCCTTAGAACAGGAAGTGTCATGTTTTATTGTGATCGGTCCCTATCTGACCTCTTTAACCTAATCAACATGAAACTGTGTCCACCAACAGAAGACATGTTGGTGTGTTATGGTTTCCAACGCTGTTTGTTTTGAGGAAGCAAGTGGGCGTGGCGGCGTGGCAAGTTTACCTGTAACGCCGTGTCCATACGTTTGGCTGTTAATTCCACAATTGTGAGTCCAGCTGCACCAAACTCACTGAGATCGATCCCTATCGAACTCCGGACAGTAATCCAGTGCAATATTTGGTGGGCGTGGCCTAATGTCTCAACAGCGCCCCTAGAAGAGTTTAAATCATCAGCCCCAAGCCATGCTTTAACCTAGAATTATGAAACTTGGTACACATGTGTATCTTGTCAGGATGTACAAAAAAGTCTCTTGGAGCCATGGTCCAAACCCAACAAGTCGGCCATTTTGGATCAAAGCCGCCATTTCCGGTTTTTCATAGACGTGGCATCTGATCGAACTCCTCCTACAGCTTTTGAGATACAGACTTCAAACTTGCTCAGCACACACTTAAGACATTGAAGATGAAAAGTTATCAAAAGAATTCTCGTACATCAAAGCATGTGGGCGTGGCTAAGTGTCAAACTTTGGCTTTGTGCCATGAAATACTAAAATGCAATAACTTCTACAAGAAAAGTGACAACTTCATCAGACTTTCCATGTCTCATTATTGGCCAGCCTTGATCACATTCACAAGGTCATATGATGACATCACCTTAGCCACGCCCCCTCCGACAGGAATTAACCTGTTTTTGTCTGCCGGAAGTCTTGCTTTTACTCTGACTCAAATGGGTTCAATGCTGTGCTAATTAATATAAAATGACATGATGATGAACTCTGTGTATGTTGACTGCTAGCTGAAGCATGTGGGCATGCCTTATTAGCAAATAGCAATGCCAGCCATGTCTACAATCGTCTCTAAATCAACCAGGCTTCATGCGATTTCCACCAGATATTTATGGCTGACTTCAGTGATTCTCTAAAGATCCAATAGCATTAGATTATACCTTGACTCCACTGCACTCCCTAGGTTAATCAAACAGCTGTATCTCCTCTCTACATTGGTCAAACTGCATGAGATGTTCTGGGCTGCACCAGAGAGCTCTGCTGTAAACACAATGTAGCTAATGTCAACACAAGTGACAAGATAAAGTATCAATGAAGCTGTTCAGATGCACATACATTCTCCCAAAACTTAAACTGTCATGATTTGTGGTTGTTGGTGGTGAGGATGAACACTGAGACCCAGGTGATGATGATGATGTTTATTTAAATTAATAAAGAGAAGCTCAAACACAGTCCAGTACGGGCAACACCGGCAGGAAAACTTGCAAACAGCTAATACAGGTAGCCACTGAACAACTGAACAACAAAGTATTTAATTACACATTTAGATGTTTGCACGCCAGCTGGAGATGGGCACCAGCAGCCTCCCAACCCCACTAAGGGACAAGGGTGCAGGAAAATGGATGGAATTAGATGTTTACCATTATTCAAATATAAACACAATGCCTTTTAAATATTATTTTGTTCTTTACACATCTTTTTGTTGACTGACATGTTCATTTTCATGTGTCCCCAGTGCAGCGTAATAGACTTCCTCATGACATTTAAACTATAAAATATATTTATATTTATGTTTTTCTTCAATAAGTTGATTGACTGGAGTACACCTTTTTTAATATGTAATTTAATCTACTGAAACCATTTTCTCATTTGATATTTTCTTCATCTTATACATGTGCCAGTACTAACTTTCCACCCTGTTAGGATGTTTCATTTCTGCATTCAAAAAGTCTAAAATTCCTTAAAAACCATTTAATGTAAGTGACATCAATTGGTTTTGATGTGAGTTCAACCATGGAAAACAAAGTGAGCTTCAACAATCACCGTCTCTGTACTTTTCTTATCTTAAATATGTTAAACCTGTATATGTAAAGCTTAAAGTTCCACCCTGTTAGGAATCCTTCAACTAATAATGAAAATCATCAGATTTTAGAATCAAATACTTTTATTTTCCACCCTGTTATGGGACAATCCACCATGTTATGTTCCATTCCACACATGTTTTTATTAAATATTGTTACAAACATTAAGTACTGTGGATTTTTCTGAGCCATGTTGGGAGTTGAAGACCAATAATTGCAAATATTGGTCTAAGTTTTTGAAATTACCAATATATTCTATGATGTCAGTAATAATGAGTAAAAAACAGGGTTTTCTTTACAATACAGTCATAAATGATTTGTAACTTCATGATGTGTGACAATTTCAATAAAAACATATTATATAGTAAAAGGGACACACTCTTTCTAAGAAAAATTCATTATTTTTTCAATTTAAATGTTTAACTATTTGTGGTCCATATGTAAATGTTCATAAAAGGGTGGAACACATTCAGAGACAATGGTGAAAAAACCCACATGTAATAATTAATTTATCCAATCCTGTGCTTGCCCATTATTAATTTCTTATTGTTAAACATGTCAGTGTGTAACAAAATATTCACAACTTAAAATACTTTTCTTTTTCAAAAATCCTGAGGCCGAAATTTTGCCGCAAAAAAGAATCACCCAATTACTGAGATTAAAAGAGAAAGTGCTGAATATTGATATTTGTTTCCACCTTGTTTTCATTGCTAATTATTGTGAGATAATTAACGTGATCAGTGTCTTCTCATGGATGAGTATTCTCATGGATAAGTATCATTAATCATTATTGATAATATATAACTAACGGCAAACTGAGTAAATTTGTTATTTCAGAATAGTGTCAAACTGGTAGCCCATTATATGACTCGGTAGCCATGAAGTAGCTCTCAGTTTCAAAAAGGTTGGTGACCCCTGATCTACTCGCTGCAGCCAATCTGCAACAGATTTTTGTGCATTGTCTGTGAGCAATGCCAAACATGACACACTGAGTAATTGAAGGAGGGCGGGTTCGGCTGCTCCGTCAGAGCATCGGCGGTGGCTGGGGGAAGGCGGTGCTGGGACCACGCGGTGGCTATAGGCCGAGCGGCGCTTGGCTGCGAGGGCCGCTCGATGCTCCGCGGAGCTTTAATTTTTTTTATTTTTCTTCTGTCAAATGAATTGCCTTTTTGGGGGCTTTAACATATTCAAAAACTCACCAAAATTGGTAGGCCCATAGAGACTGTGAAAAATTTACGTATTTTAAGGTCCGCGCAAAAATCGCAAAAAAATTGGCTCAACAGCGCCCCCTAGAAAATTTCAAAAGACCCTTTCCTATTCACTTACTTTATTGTAGAGACTTGAAATTTGGTACACTTGTAGAACTCCCCAAGGCACTCAGAATTTAGCATTGTTCTCATAGTGCATGTTACACAGGAAGTCGGCCATTTTGGATTGAATTTGCAAATTTCACCCCATTTTGGCCATTTATAGCCTTCGCATTTGATCGAACTCCTCCTAGGGCTTTTGATGGATCGGCTTCAAACTTGGTCAGTTGGTTCAGAAGGCATGCCCGATTAAAAGTTATCAAAACGGTGAGTTTTCGTGCATGCTGAAGGGGTGATACTAGGGGTCAAAGTTCACTGACTCACCATAAATAATAAACAGTTATATCTCCTACAAAGAAACTCACAGAGCAACCAACCTTTCTGTGTGTGATTACGGTTGGATTCCCTACAAGACCCAATTGTGAAATTTTGAGATCACATAAGCCACGCCCCCTTAGAACAGGAAGTGTCATGTTTTATTGTGATCGGTCCTTATCTGACCTCTTTAACCTAATCAACTAAAACTGTGTCCACAAACAGAAGACATGTTGGTGTGTTATGGTTTCCAACGCTGTGTGTTTTGGATGCAGCAGGTGTGCGTGGCGGCGTGGCGAATATACCTGTAACGACGTGTCCATGTGTTTGGCTGTTAATTCCACAATTGTGAGTCCAGCTGCACCAAACTCACTGAGATCGATCCTTATCCACCGGACAGTAATCCAGTGCAATATTTGGTGGGCGTGGCCTAATGTCTCAACAGCGCCCCTAGAAGAGTTTAAATTATCAGCCCCAAGCCATGCTTTAACCTAGAATTATGAAACTTGGTACACATGTGTATCTTGTCAGGATGTACAAAAAAGTCTCTTGGAGCCATGGTCCAAACCCAACAGGAAGTCGGCCATTTTGGATCAAAGCCGCCATTTCCGGTTTTTCATAGACGTCGCATCTGATCGAACTCCTCCTACAGCTTTTGAGATACAGACTTCAACTCGCTCAGCTCACACTTAAGACATTGAAGATGAAAAGTTATCAAAAGAATTCTCGTACATCAAAGCATGTGGGCGTGGCTAAGTGTCAAACTTTGGCTTTGTGCCATGAAATACTAAAATGCAATAACTTCTACAGGAAAAGTGACAACTTCATCAGACTTTCCATGTCTCATTATTGGCCAGCCTTGATCACATTCACAAGGTCATATGATGACATCACCTTAGCCACGCCCCTCTCCAACAGGAAGTCACCTGTTTTTGTCTGCCGGAAGTCTTTTACTCTTAATCAAATGGGTTCTATGCTGTGCAAATTGATATAAAATGACATGATGATGAACTGTGTATGTTGGCTGCTAGCTGAAGCATGTGGCATGCCTTATTAGCAAATAGCAATGCTAGCCATGTCTACGATCATCTCTAAATCAACCAGGCTTCATCCAATTTGCACCAGATTTTCTATCATCGACTGTGGTGATCCTCTAAAGATTGGATTATAACTTGACTTCACTTCACTCCTTAGGTTAATCAAACAGCTGTATCTTATCTCTACATTGGCCAATCTGCATGAGATGTTGCAGGCTGCAGCAGGGAGCACTGCTGTAAACATAATGTAGCTAATGTCAACACAAGTGAAAGATAAAGTATCAATGAAGCTGTTCAGATGCACAAACATTCTCCCAAAACTTAAACTGTCATGATTTGTGGTTGTTGGTGGTGAGGATGAACACCGAGACCCAGGTGATGATGATGATGTTTATTATAATTTAATAAAGAGAAGCTCAAACACAGTCCAGTACAGGCAACACAGCAGGAAATCTTGCACACATCTAATACAGGTAGCCACTGAAACAACTGAAGACTGAATGTGACAGCTACATTATAACTTGATTCCACTTAGCATTGTAAGTTAAGTGGAATCAAACCAAACCAACTTTATTTACAAAGCACTTTAAAACAAACACAGCTGATAAAAAGGGCTGTAAATTAAAACACCACATAATAAAAAAATTAAGACATACAGCTTAAAAATACAACATACAATTTAAAACTAGATCCAGCTGGTGTTGAAAGCCAAGTAAAATTGATGGTGCTGTGGTGTATGCACAGCAGCTATGAAGGTTACCAGCCTGTTTGGTTCAGCCTATCTCTGTGAATCAGCAATTTCTGACATGAACTTCATCAAGAACAAACACAGAACATGCCTCACTGATGCACATCTGAAAGAAATGCCAGTCTTCTCACTAATAAGAAAACCAATACCAGATGTCAGTGGCAACATGGCAGTGTCATGGCAAAGTTGAATTAAAATATTGAGGAATTGTGTTCAATTTAAAAGTGTGTTCATGACATATAACAGTTACAATTTTGTTAAAATGCAGATTGGTCATGAGTTCAAAATGTGATAAGATTTATTTAAAATATGTAAGTTGATTCTTTTTTTGCGGCAACGTTCCATGTCCCCATGTTTTGCTTACAATTATTTTTTTCAAATTTAAATGTTTAACAATTTTGGTTCATATGTTAAATGTTCATAACAGGGTGGAACACATTCAGAGATAATGGTGAAAAAAACATGTAATTATTAATTTATCTATTCCTGAGCTTGACCACTATTAATTTCTCATTGTTAAACATGTCAGTGTTGTAACAAAATATTTAAAATATATCTAGTGTCACTATTTAATAATTCGAGAGTAGTAGGGGAAATTCATTTTGAAAATTACCCCATTGCAGAGAAGGATCTCAATGATTTAGCTCAAAGTTCAATAAATATTGACTAATATAATATCACTAATATATATATATTAGTGATATTATAAAAATAACCAATGAATTGATGAAATAAGATTAGTAACCAGCTTCTGCAGCCGAGGATCAGACCGCCAGGGTCCCCTCCCTTGGCCGCGCCCATAGCACAATGCACCCGACCCCTTTGGCCCCTCGGACAGGTGGTGAGCCCATCGGATGCCTCCTGGACGCTTCCCTGGGGAGGTGTTCCGGGCATGTCCCACCGGGAGGAGGCCTCGGGGAAGACCAGGACACGCTGGAGGGATTACGTCTCTCGGCTGGCCTGGGAACGCCTTGGGATTCCCCCGGAGGAGCTGGAAGAACTGGCTGGGGAGAGGGAAGTCTGGGCCTCCTTCTGACCCGACCCCGGATAAGCGGAAGAAAATGGATGGATGGATGAAGATTAGTAACACTTTATTTGAAGGGGGTGAATAAACTGTCATGAAACTTTCATAAACATTACATAACACCTGTCATGAACATAAATAACCTTCATGAATATTTATGACTTGTCAAAGTGTGATTCAGTAAATTATGACACTTTTAATACAAAGTTGACATTCAAAATATCCTTATGACACTTGACATTAACCAATAAATCATTACTGTTTAAATGTTACTTTTAATGAAATAAACTTACCTAATTTTATAATGCAATTGGTAAAGAAATTTTGTAAAGAGAAATTCTTTAAATCAGTTCTGAAAATCCAATATGTTTTTCCTTTTCTAGAAGGAATTTAATCAGTTGATTGATGGAGTTATGAGACAAATGATGAAAAACAGAAATAATCCAGTTGCATTCACAATGGTCCACTCCAGAGTGAAGATGTTTTGACAGTTGCCTGAATGTCTTCCATCAGGTTTGAAGTTGACAGGAGGTGATGTTTCCTTTGATGCGCACTATGGGGTCTAGCTCATCAGTCTAGTCGACTTGGCAACAGAGAGAAAGAGTCCTGGACCTGGAAACGGAATCTGTAACAGAATCTTGCCTGTTTAAAAACAGACCTTAACCTGGGGTCCCTCTATAAAAAGAAAAAAAGCTTACATCAACACATTTTTCCCCCTCACTGTAGTGAAATACATTTATATTATAATGAAACTCATGTGAATACTCATACATTTCAACATAGAATGGACTGTATTCTACAATTCAAGTAGTTTCAGTTTAACTGCTTCATTGGTTGTTAGTTGATATGAGATGATGTTTCCTTTGATGCGCTGTATGGGTCCAGCTCATCAGTCTGGTCCACTTTGCAGCAGAGAGAGAGAGGAGTCCTGGACCTAGAAACAGAATCTGGAACTGAACTCCGAAGAGAAATCTGACCTGTTTAAAAAAACAGACCTTATCAACACAGGGTTATAAAATAAATAAATCTTAAATTTAAACATTTTTCCCCCTCACTTTAGTGAAATGCCTTTATATTATAATTAAACTGTTTTGAATACTCGTGCATTTCAACATAGAATGGACTGTGTACTAACCATGTCCATTAAGACATTTTAGTGCAGTTGGTCAGATGAAACTCAACCCACATTAAAACAAAAACAATGATTATTTTTTTCGTTTATTTTTTTGCTAAGAATTACATAAAAGAAGATTCTATTCTCAAGTAAATCTTTAAATAAAATTAATTAACGTTAATCTAACAAAAATGAAATACTGTGTCCTGGTTACACTTTCTTAATGCAAAAAATATATATTTTTAAGAGGTTTCAAATTTCATGCTTGTTTTCAATGTTTTCCATGGTTGTACAATAAAATTCACATCATACAAACTATTTTTTTAAAATGATAAACTCTTTACCTGTCAATTATTTGAACAATAGTAGGTTAAACATAACAGGAGAAAGCTAGAATTGGATCACCAATTTGTGAAATTGTACATTTCAACTCTTTTCCTGTGTATGATTTTATATTACAATCTTTTTTAAAATGCTCCTTCAAATTTGTTTTTGCTTTGTAATGAATGTAGCCATAAATTATGATTTCAAAACAAATAGTACACTGCTAAAATGTTTGTTAAAAAGCTCTAGTTAAACCTGGATTTCATTTTTGTACATTTAAATATGAGGCATTTTAAACATGATAATTTGCAAAATTATCTGGACTCATTGCATAAAGCAAATGCAGATATTTTTCTATTTAACTCCCAATTTTAGATTAAGGAAAAAATGTTAAACTGTTCATTTATATATATATTTTTTAAATATTTAAAGCTATGAGGTTTCATACTTTAAATTTTTTTTTACCTTCAATCGTCAGCACAAATGTAGTCGGGCAGTCCTGGGAATTGAACCCAGTTCCACAAATGGAAGTACCATTAAACTGCCTTTGCTTTTTTTGTGCTATGTGACAAGGTAAAGCAAACCCTGCATTAAGAACAGCTTCAAGATTTAACACATGTACATATTAATCATTATTCAAATTCAAAATCCTTTATTGATCCCAAAGGGACATTAAATATCAATAATATGCCAATTGTTAAAATGTTGCTTTTTCATTATTCCTTTTAGGTCTGTATCCAATTGTTCATCTTTCAAAGCTTAATAAATGGCAACTTAATGCAGGAAACGAAACCTTTTTCTAAGGAGAGGTTTTAAATTCCAATTTTATGTAGGAACTGTCCTCCTCTGATCAGTGAACACAATCAAATCTGATTTGATTGTGTGGTGTAGATATGAAAGTGTTGTGAGTGCAAGCGGAGCTCAAAGACCCCTTGGTTTGGTTTATCTTTCCCCATTTCCTTTTGTATGTCAGGTGTGTGTAAGTGGGATGTGGGCATCCCTTGTTTTTGCTCCCTGTCTTTCCCTCTTATTAATGTGCTTAACCAAATTTAATTGAGGAGGCAGTAGTTCGGAGACAGCTGCAGTCGTCTTGGAGTGGGTATCTTCTAATTATTCCCTGACTATCCATGTGAAAACAGCATCCCACTGCCCGTTTATGTGCGGCATATGGAACAACTGCTTCACTTTTCAAGCCTAAGGATACCTATTTGGCCATCCATGTGAAAACAGCATCCCACTGCCCGTTTATGTGCGGCATATGGAACAACTGCTTCACTTTTCAAGCCTAAGGATACCTATTTGGCCACCCATGTGAAAACAGCATCCCACTGCCCGTTTAAGTGCGGCATATGGAACAACTGCTTCACAGACTAACCATCAAAATGTTTTGAGCAACAGAAGTAAAGATGTAGTTAGTGGCTTTGCTTAGTGTTTAAAGTGCCCAATTTTTGTAAGTGCCATCACTCTTTCAAATGTAGCTCAATGTCTTGCAGTCTTAAACATTTTTAAATTCATTTTCATCAAGAAAAACCAAATATTTCAAAACATCACATGATTACAACCGCTCAAAAACACACATTACTCCCTCGTGATCACTAAAATATGTAGGCACAACTACGGCTTCAACTTTATGCATCTCTGATTTAACATAAACGTGATCTATTAATGTACCTTTTTCAGTGGTTGGCTGATCAACCATTTGTAGGTATCCTTTATCAGACATAAATTTTGAGATAGTTGATGACTTCAAAATATCATCATTAAAATCTCCAATCAGTGCTATTGTGTCGCTTTGTTTTTCAAGCCAATCAAACAAAATTTGTAAATTTATTTTAAATAGTGACAGAGGATATAATGGTGGGCGATAAATTACCCCAAGGACCATTTTTAAATTACTAAACCGGTACACCAAACACTCCAAATTCAGCTCTGGCTGCTGCAGAACTTCAAATTCAATGTCATTTGCACAATAAATGCCAACACCACCATGTTGTTGGTCTTGCAACACACTCAATTGTGGATGCCTGTTAGAATAAGATAAATGTCGTGGACGGTTGGAGAAACTGTAACCATCAATTTTTACTGTATCCGTTTGAGTTGAAGTCAACCATGTTTCTGTAACAGCAACACATTTAGGTTTCCATTTCTCTGTAAAACAAGCCAAATCTTTTACATGCCGAGATAAACTTTGCACGTTCATCAGGAATACAGTAAAAGGAGATTTGTTAAATCGGTCCAACTGAAAAGATCCACTCAAAAGGGGTCTCATATCCTCAAGAGCTACAGCAATGTCATCCTTACAATATATCCTCTTTTCATCAAAATCTTGAATCGTCAATCCTGAAAGACTTTTAACACGGCTCACGGCCACATAAGCTTGTCCCGGGGCAAAGATTTTACTAAAAGAAACAACAGCTTCCTCAACAGTCATTCCTTGAACTTTGTGTACAGTGCATGCCCATGCTAACTTGAGTGGAAATTGCCGCCGCAAGCCGCCTTTAACAGTGGCTCTGTCCTCCTCAGGTTCAATAGGTGTTGATCCTGCTAAATCTGATGATGCATAGTGGCAGCTCTTCCTCTTCTTCATGCCTACTCGATCATCATCAAATTTAACATAGACAACTTTAGGAAACTTGTCCTTTTCAGGTATTAATATTTCTGTCACAGTACCAACAACACCATTAGCTAAACCATCATTAACATCCACATTTTTACACAACATAACACGTGCTCCTTTGCCCAATAACAACACTTCTGATAAGCAGGTATTTGAAGCTTTTGCATGACTCCCTTCTAGCAACCTCAATTTTCCGTTTTTTTTATCATTTACATAATCCTGTGCCCCAATTCTAACAAATTCAGGACAAGTCTGATATAATTGATGAATATTGTGCTCGCTCACTTGTTTATTAGTCGCAAATATGTGCAAGGCTGAGCTAACCTCACCCGTTTCACAATGTTTTAAAATGTTTATATCATCAGGCAGCATTGGTGTACTTTTGGAACGAGTTCTCATCCTGTTAAGCAGTTGAGAAAATACAGCATCTTTTTGCCTCACAATTTCAGTTAATTCTACAATTTGAAATAACTCTGACCATATTTTTGTGGCAACACCCTCAGCGTATATCGGCTTACCTCGAACAGGGGGGAGCTGATAGACATCGCCGACAGTAATTATACTGATACCCCCATATACTTTCGTGGTTTGTTTAATCTGACGCAATCGGCCGTTAACATATGATAAGAGATTGTGATCGACCATTGATATTTCATCTATAATAAGAAGTTGAAGATCACTATATTTGACACGCAAGGAATTTAGTTTATCTTCGCCCAAAGGAGTGTACGGTAGGCGTACATCCTTTCCAATAGAAAAAGTGGTGTGGATTGTTGTCGCTTCTAAATTATACGCTGCAATGCCAGTGGGAGCTGTCAGTAATACGCATGTATTATCAGGAAACCTACACACAGTGGACAATAACCGTTTTGATTCATATTCAATTGCCTTAATTAAATGACTTTTTCCTGTACCGGCTCCCCCTGTAATAAATATGTGCAATGGTTCTGGATTTTTTCCATTAACCTTATTTAAACACCACTGCCGGATTTGATAAAAAACAGAAAACTGTTTTTCATTCAAAGATCTAATCAATGCAAGGCCTTCAGATCTACTCATTTGTTTTTTCTCAAATACTGAAATGTCTTTAGGGTTAGAACTTAAATCAGGAATATTTTCCTGAGCATCATTTTCTATTGGTTTCTCTTTTCGTAATTCAACACACTCCAAGCGTTCCAATTCAACCTCAGGACACAACTCTGCCCATGTATCCTCCAGCATTACATCACCAGTAACATTGTCCACAGCCTCAAAATGATCAGATTCCACCTCAAATTCACTCCTATTTAAATCTACAACAGACTTTACAGAATGTTTTGTTCCATCAACAAATCCAATAACACCAGTCCTGTAAAAGTCACCAAAGGTTTCACAATGTGCAGGTTTAAGTTCACTATCAGAGCGGTAAGGCAGAAATAACTGCATTATACTTTGATAAAACTTTTCTGGTTGTTTTGTTTCAGAGAAACGTGCATATCGAACAACTGCTGGTTTTGTCCGAGTTCTTTTTACAACAATCCCAAAGCCATTGTTCAACTTTACTGAATTTCTACATTTCTCATTTTTTGACAAAACACGATACTCTGAAGCAAACGTAGCCAGGCACATATCAGAAAACACATCTTCATTCGGCCTATTCTTATAGCGGTCAACTATACCGGTCATAAACATGTCTTCTGAGGTAAGATCCTGAGATGAAGCTTTTTCTCTCAAAACAGAGATGGGTAAACTCATTTTCACAATATTATCACCTGTTGGAATAAAAACAACTTTCCGAGAGCACTCCTTTAAATGCATGTTGGTCAGTCGGTACACGGCTTCTTGAGCACAAACATCCCGGTTATGTAAATAGACACTACCGAGTGTCTTTAAAGCCTCTTTAGCACTAACATTACCATCTTTAGCTGCTTCTCTCTGCGCATTTCCCAACAGAAGGCCAATTTCACGCTCACTTTTGGACATGTAAGATACTATATAAACACAGCATGCATATGCATCAACACAGTACTGGATATCAATATTTGCATTCCAAGCTTTTAACAGCGGCTTGCTATATTGATTAATCCAGATTTCATTAATTTGTCTTTTCAACACTACATGAGTATTCCTACTGGATCGCTTATATGCAGTTTCAAATAAACCTTGACTTATCCCCAAAGCTTGAAACATTTCTTCCACAGTACTATATGTACAGTTCTCATCCGAGATGGCATTCTTTACACTAGTTAAAATATCAGTTGCTCTATCTCTCTCAATTTGTTCCCAACTTTTCTTGTCCTTGCTAAGACATTCACAATCTGCCTTATCAGTTTTATCCAAATTGCATTTGCAAGTCTTCACTGGATCTTGATATTTTTCACCACGACAAATAAAGGTTCGGCAAGATGCAGGCCGTGGGAAATTAAAACGACAAACGGTTTTTTTCTTTTTACAAGATTTTGAATGTCGTTTTGAATGCTGCTGTACAGATGTAACAACTTCAAACAATGGATCTTCTTCAGTTGGAATTTCACATGTTACATACTTATCAATAAATGCAGTAACCTCTTCATCCGTGTTCTTGTCGAGAATTGGAGCACCCGAAATCCAAAAAAGGCAATGACAATGGGGAGAACCACGCTGCTGGAATTCTACACGATAATAGTAGTCTTCAATTTTTCCAATTGGATTTGAAGGAGACATTAAAACTTCTTTAACAAAAACATGCCATCTAAAATCAAACATTCTGGCAGCAGTAACAGGATTTTGACGCAGCAATTCACACTTATCTGCCCACTGCAACTGTTCCAAAGTCTGCGTTCGCCCTTCCTGCTTCAAAATGCTGTAAAGTAAATTTTTCCATCTCATATCAGCAGACGAAAACGAGGCAAACCATGTGGGTTTTCCCAACATTCTAACACAAGCTAGCAAGTCGCGTTGAGCCGACTGCCAGAAGGCAGGTGTTCCTCGAATGGGTTTCAAGAAGCGATACCCATCATCAAACTGTAACAACTTATTTAAAGAGTCCTCATTTTTTAATACCTCAGTCATATTTTGAAATGTAGGACTTGTGCCTTTACGCAATGCTATAGACACTTTAGAGACAACTTGCTCCAGTTCTGACATGTATTGAGCAAAGAAGATGTATTCTACATTACGTGCAAATCTACCATCAGCATGAAGAAGTCTGTTATTAAAGTAGCGGCTTAAAGTCAAACGATATTGCCGCTTTTCATGGTATGTATTATACCCCAAAGGAAACAAAACAGGGAAACATTTTGCTTCATTTGTACAATCAGAAAGCAATTTTACCGGGTTATTATTTTCACTTGGTGCAATATTCAACACATTATCAACATATTGATCCAAAGCTTCTTGTCCTATATCTACTGGCATAAGACAAGTGTCCTGGAACATGCAGTGTTGCTGTCTGTCATGTAAAAGGTCATCATCATTTTCATCTATGTCCTCATCTTCTTTAACACTTTCATTCTTTATTAAAACTGAACTATTTTCTTCTGGAGAAAACTCATTGATCCAAGATTCATTGAACTCTACATCTTTATAATGAGAATTACAATGTTTCAAGTACCGAAGAGCTTCCTGGACATGCATTGAATCGACATACTGATAATCATAATGACCTTTGTATGTCAATTTACGCTTCAACTTCACAGGTAACAAACAGCCTTCCATATTACTTCTTGGCAACAGGCTACAAGTTTCAACTATATTTGTAGGGACACATGTAACAGGTCCATGCACTCCATTTTGTCCACCTTTGGGCAAAGCCAGCATTTTCATAAATGGTATATGTAAAGCAATTAAGTGTTGCTCCAAAGTATTCAAACATGCCAATTGAGGTGGGATGGGATCAACAGATAAATTATTACATGAACTTTCTGGGGGTATTTGACCTTTGCTCATTTTATAATGGCAAGAATAACAGATATACAGCCTATTTCGACAGGTATTAAGAGTGCATGGAGATGCACACACATCATCACACCTATGCACATAATCGTCACTTATACATTTATCTGCAATTAAAGACATTTCTTTAGTTTTTCTGTACTGGTCTTTGTGACAATTCAATATCTGATGCTTGAACAACAGACGAAAGCAAACGCAACAAACAAAATTTGGCCCCTCTTTTACCTTCTCCAAAAATTGTGCAACAACAAAATCAAACTCCTTTGACTTTTCTTTAATCTCCCGTCTTTTTAGCTTTACATCTGATATTATGTGCAACTTATGTCCTGGATAAAGGTATTGCTTTTTACTTGATTCTTTTACTTTTTGTCTATGAGATTCATTTTCATTATACTTTTTAATGCTCATTTGCTTCAGTTTGTCTCGATAAGATTCGTCTTTCTTATATTTCGCAATGCCAATTTGCTTCAGTTTTTCTCGATAAGATTCGTCTTTCTTATATTTCGCAATGCCAATTTGCTTCAGTTTTTCTCGATAAGATTCGTCTTTCTTATATTTCGCAATGCCAATTTGCTTCAGTTTCTCTCGATGAGATTCGTCTTTAGTATATTTATTAATAGTCCTCAGCTGAACCTTTTTTCGATAAGTCTCATCATCATGATATTTTGTTCTACTCGAGTTTTTCTTCTTTTCCTTGTATAAAAAATTTGTCTTGTATTTGTTATTCTGCTTAAATTTTACTTTTTGCATATATGTCATTTGAGTTTTGTATTTGATCATTTCCTTCCCATTCCTTTTTTGTCTTAAATACATAGAAAAACTGTAGTTTCTTTTTTTGCTCGTTACAGTTTGTTTTGCATCTTTCTGTACTTGGGAAGATCTTGTTTGAATGGATTTTGTCAGTAATGAACCACTTGGATTACAAAGTTCAAAGCAACAGTCTTTATTAGCCTGCTTTACACACATAACGGCATCAAAATGATTATTACAGTTCTGAAGATACAAAGCTTCATGAGTAAAATTACTGTTATTTGAACTGTATTTGCTCCACTGTGTGCCATTAAATACATAAATGTCCAATCCCAACATGATTGCAGCAGATTTAAACTCAATTTCGGTAGCACAGTGACCCAAGTACTTCATCTGTGACTGGTTAACATATTCTGACACAGAAGCATAATCTCTTCCCAGAAACTCTTCACATTCTTCTACATTCTTGGTTATATATGAAACTACAGCAAGTCTAATTTTACGGTGATTGTTCTGTGAACCGCTGAGTACATGAGATATAGCTCTGAAAAAACTGTTGGCATCATTTACAATATTTTTAGTTTTACACACACTTCCTAAAGGCCCTCCCAATTTTACTGGTTGGAAATTGTTTTCTTCAAAGTCTATTTTTAGTTTGTTGCACAGAGTTTTAGCAGTAACTTCAGACAGGGGAGTAAATAGCAAAGTCTCTTGATCATCTTGCACAATACCCACACACTCCTCTTGCACAAAACTCTCAGTTTTGACCATCTCTACAAGAGCGATTTTTTGTTTTGCAATAGCTTTCCGAGTTTTACATTTCCCAGAAACATCTTGATTTGTGCAATAACCATAACATATTTGTGACTTGGGCTGCTTTACACAAAGAACATTCTCATAATGATTATCATTAATATTTTGCAAATAGAGACCATGATTGCACAAACTGTTTGTAGATGTATATTTAAGCCATTTATCACTACAATAAGTAAAGATATTTATGTCAAAAAAGTCAGCTGCTGCTTGAATCTCTACTTCAGTTGCCCAACTGCCAACATATTGCATCCTTGAAGTCCTAATATATTCTGACATGGAACAATACTCATTTCTGAGAATACTTGTATACATTTGGAAATTCTTTTTCAACTGGTTTGTGACAGCAAGCCGAATTTTGCGATGAGATTTCTGATTGCCACTGACAGCTTGACTAAGTGCTCTAAAAAAGCAGTTTCCATCACCTACTATTTTTCTGTCATACATGGCACACCCAGTTCACCAACCATGCAAGATACAGAATTTGCCCGTTCAAACTCTACATTCAACTTGCCACACAATGACCGTGCAATGTCTCCAGAGATGGGGTTAAAATACAATTCCTTACTTTGGACATCAGTAACAACAACATCATCATCACCATCATCCCTGTTTGATGTTTGCAGTTGTAATGAAAGTCCTCCATAAGAATCCTCCTGTATATCACCATTGCTCCCTTCAAACAGACTAGTGCTACTTGGAACAGCAGCTGAATGTTCAGATACACTTTTACTTGAGTCCATCTTAACAATATCAACTCCACTGATCTCAAAAACCTCCGAGTGACATTCAGTTCAGCAGAAAGCCTTGTAAGATATGCAAAGACATCATCTATACAGTTAAAGTAAAGAACAACGCTCTTACCATGTGCATCTACCATGCCCTCATTGTTACGTGCATGGGAGTCTACAATAGCATAACGCCCACTATTACTGATGAGAGCACAAGTACTGCCACATACTGTCATAAAGCACGTTTCATACTTTCCACACATCTTACTCAATCCATCCCAGAGAGTAGTAAGCACATCCTCCTCTATTAACTGTCCTCCCATTATATCCACATCTCCAGAAGCATAATCTGCATGATAAAAACATTCAAAATGCTGTCCATCAACATGAATATTTTCAGGCAAATCTGGAATAGCAAGAAGCTCATGTCCACCACTGATTAAATGGCCGTCATGCAAAGCTGTGTACAGCTTATCACCTACAGTCAGTACATCGTCCAATATCTCAATATTCCACGAAAAAACGCTTGTCAGTGTGTGCTTTGTTAAAGCTACAAGACTAATGGCTGCACACTGAAGTCCACCATATGTAAAGCGATCATCACCCTGATGAAATGACCCACTGAATGATGCAACATGGCTACTGGAAGCATGGCATGCATCTGTAGAATGTGTGTCTTCAGTCAGTGCTGTGCATGTTTCCATATTACTGCACATCTCTTTTACAGAAATGGCATAGATTGCATATTCGGTTGCATATAAGGATTCCCCAAGTTTGTTCAAATGAACCATTAAATCAAGTAAGCTTGTGTTAAACACCACTACAGGCGTACCAGATTCTGATGCTAAGCCTCCGAATTCCGTGTTCCAAAGTCTACAACAGCAAAGTACTCTCCATGCTGGATTACCAAGGTAGTTGCATCATGAAACAAAAGATACACATTCCATTTCTCATCAAATACATTTGTAATAGTTCAAAGAGTTCCCCCTCCTGGTCAAAATCACATGTCACCATGTCACAAATTCCTACATTCCACTTTCCACCAAAAATCGTCTGATCTTGAACCAACTTGCACAACTCTGGCTTTGAGCCTATGCTGGGTCTTTCTCGAGCAATATATTCCGCCAACTTGCGACCTTGCACAGAGACTTCATCTACATCTGACGTCTTCCAGGTACAAATGGGAGAAATGTGATGTTTTATTGCGGCTACAATACTGCAAGACATGAGGGTCCCAGATGTAGACCGATTACTACCAAAAAATGTCCCTGGGACAAGAGCCGACTGCAACCCCTCCGAACACCTACATAAAAGATCAGTCTTACCTTTGGATGACGTCGGCGTGCACTGGCAATCATTCCTCTCAAGCGTCTAGAATGGAAATTTTAAAAACGTTAAGACTTCTATATTTTCACTTTATTAAGTCTTTTTCCTTAAATGAAAAATGCTTAGCGGAACTGCACAAAACAATTACTTAAGTTATTCAATAATCTCAAATAATTGTAAAATATATGCACATAATTTGAATGTTTCATTTTAGCATTTCTTACAACATAAATACGTAACATGTACAAGCAATTAAAGATTATTGTAGAGAGGTTCCAACTAAAATGTGTATTACAGTGGTCCTGCAATCAGTGTTTTTCTTTGCATTCTGTTAATTGGTTATAAATGTCAGAAGACACAAAACATTCCCTACAGTCTAACTCTTATCTACAGTCTGGTTCTTTTCCTAAAATATGTTAGAAAGCAAGCTTGCATTACTTTTTTCTCCAAAAGACAAATCAGATAACATTAAACATGATACCCATCTATATTTCATTTTGTACATAGTATACCACATGTACCATTACTTTTGATATACATATTTGTGCTAACACAGCAGTCACCATTAAGCTCCAAACAAATGACGCATTTCCAGTAAACTATGACATCATTTAGCATATTACCTTCAAAAGTATTTAAGAAAGTAGACATGCACAACTGCTACATCCAAAAAAATAAAAATGTACAAACACTTCCAACACAATTGAAAACCTCACCCTTTTCTACTGCATTTATATTCTAATCAAAATAAGCACGATCTCTTGAGCATTTTTGGCCTAAAATATATACTAAGATTTCCTCTTTATTTTAGAGATTCTACATCTACTCAAGCTAACACTACATCTGAAACATTGTTACAATCCAAAGAAATATCTTTTGCATTATCTTAAATAGTCAATTGACATTTCAGTAATTCATTGAGGGGATTCTGATTAATTGCTTACACTTTGTTACTTTTTGTACAGATAATCTGTCCTTGCAAAATATTTACATGTAACGTTTCAATCTTATGGATTGAAACATATCCAACATTATGCATAACACATTAAACAAATAAGTTATACTGTATTATTCCAAATAAATTAGATTTTATGACTATTAGAAAATATTTTTCTTATTACACACAATGATAAACATCACAATACATACCAACTGGCTGGGAGGACTCGCCGACAGACCAAGACAGTTCAACATCTCCTGAGATTCACAAGGCAGCACATTGCAGACAGACATCTTGGCTACTTTAGCTTTAGCCTCAACCTAAAACCAAATGAGACCAAAGCAAAATATTAAACTTGCTTTGCACAAAGTCAACAAAGATTCAATATAACGTGTTTTCAGTTAAAACACAACTCAATATTTGTTATACATTAAACCTTCATTTGCAAAATACTTTTATTCTACAATAACAAATTATTAACTTATGCTTTCACAAACCTGCTGTCTCCCAGCTGACTTCTTTTGATGTTCCACAGACTTTGTCTATAACAAACATTTCAGGTTTGGATTCTTTATAAAAGAAAATACTAAGATGGTAAATGGTACTTCCAGTCTTCTGCAAATTACCTCATTGCCTGTGTGAACATCTGAAAGGTCTGATGGAGAGACCGTTTCCATGGCAACCAAGATATCAGGTGAAAAACGGGAAGGATTCAACAGAACGGAACACTTTCTTAACGATACTGGAGTCCCATCAATCTGCAAAATAAAACTTTTAATTAAGATACCAGTAACATTTACAATTAGATCTTATAAATCGCTACAAGCCTCAAATACCTTGTGATGAACCACCCTTGTCTTCAGTGAATCAGAAGATTCCAATTCCCCTGAGTGGTTCCTCTGTAAAGATAGAGCACATATGAGTTGTTTAAGATATTTAACAGTTAAAGAAACATCTTTCTTCTACTGCAAGGAAACTGCAAATATATCGATACCTTTCTGCCAGATCTCACAAGAGTCCACTCTGAAGATGGCAAAGATGGGACTCTTCTTTCCTCCCCTTTCACGACAATGCGAGGAACAAATCTTGGTTTGTAACCAGTAGCTGCCTGACTCTGTACCGGTGGCTTTGGAGTTGACATTTCGAGATATCGATAAGCAAACATCCACATGAGTTTCTGGAGAATGGGCATGCCGTGGTCATCGCTGAGGTGGATCTGCACACATTACAATGAGAGATAAAATTAACATTCCATAGAAATGCACAATTTTACCTTCCTATTTTGAAAATGACTATGTACTCACGCCATCAGGGCTCCACAGATTGAGACGCTTCAGAGGAAAGTAGTCAGCTACAGAAAAATAGGGGATACCTGAAAAGACCAGGATAAAAAAAAAATAAAAAATCATACATTCCGTTCATCAAACACAACATACAAAGACCTATAATACATTTTACCAAAGAGAAACGTATTAAATACCTACCAAGCTTTGCTGCCCTGCGATGAAATTCTTGCTGAAACAAGTTCTGCTTCTCTAGGGATTCAGTCAAGCGCAGGGGGAAGCCAGTACAAAAAACCTAAGAAAAACAACCCATTTAGACATTTATGCTTATATCACCGTTTCTCAATTCCACACCTCAGTGAATGCTCTGCATTTTACATATGTCTAGCAAAAGGGAAATACCTAAAACATGCTAGACAGTGGTCTCTGCAAACTAAAATTAATGAACACTGCTTTACATTCTTGCTGAAAACACAGTACATACCTTAGGCCAACGATACAAGACGGTCAAAAGGTACTTTTCAAATTCCTCTCCTGCTTCCTCTGGATTAAGGGATGCAGTAAGATTATTTGAAGGGGCCGTCACACAGACAGCATCAGGCTGACGGGGAACAACAGCGTGGTAGGCCTCAATGCGCAAGTCAGCTGCAGACGCACCAGGAGTGCACATCACTCCAAAATCAATGCATCCATCCGAAATCTTAACAATCCCATCAGCAAACGATCGCAGATGAGACGCGCCAATCAGCAGCACAAACTTTAAAACAGAGAAAAACATAGAAAGATGAGAAATATGTAAACATTCCATTTGAAATGAATTCTAATTACACTTACTTTTCCATCAGAGCGCTCCTCCGGAATTACAAGCTTGTGACAATGATTGGTAAATGAGCTGGAGGGCCAGTCTTTAACTCGATGTCGCCAGCCGGTTCCACTCCCTATTGAAGAACAAGCAAAAATAGAAATAAGTATTTTAAACAACTTAAATAGGTACTCTGAATATTTCATATGGATCAAATACATCACATTTAAAAAATGTAATTAAAATAAACACCAACGTGAAACAAAATCACTGGAAGTCACTGGGATTCCTACTCGGACTCGAGCTGTTTCCATTCGTCGGACAGCAGCCAGAGATCTTCGATAAGATTTTCCTCTAGGCATCTGCATTTAAACATTAAAGGATTCAGTGGCATACAGATTTATAGATGATGACAGCAATATAATTGAAAAATGTATTAAAAACAAAAAATATTAATCACTCCACAAATTTAAAGATTTTTGCCATTGCTTTTATAAAAAATAAAATGTATTTTTTTTAAATCATAGCTTTCATAATTTACATTATGTAAAAATGACAATCACTAAAAGAATCCAGCAGTAGAAAATGTACCAACTAAAATAGTTAATTCTAAAAAGCAAACAAAAAAGCAACCTCAAAACGCAGCTTTCACAGCTTAAAACCCCTAATTTTCCTTAAAATGAATTAAATCCAAAAAATACCCATCAAGTCTCAAATTTGAATCAGGATACTACCATATTTCTCATGAATATCACGTATTATACTAATTAAAAATATCGACTACAGATACACAACCTGAATGAACCAAAATGCAGATGGTAATCAGTAACTGGTTTTTTTCAGTTAAAAACGGAGCATAATGGATCATAGCTATGTGCTTAAGCCCTAAATGGGTCAGTGTAGTTAAATTATAGTTAAGTAAGGGTGTCAATTTAACATATGATCCATAATGTTTTGGCAAAAATGACTTGATATAATATTGGGGATTTACCCAGCATTAAATGAATTATAAATAACCATTTGGTGTTACAAACTTCATCTTATACAATAAGACTAATGAACATTTTCAAAGGCCTGAATGCTAATGTTATTAGCAAGCATTTTTTAAACTGCATAAATCCTCTTCCTGAGCAACATCTGAATTCTCCTCCTGGTAAATAACACTTGTCTGCAACCCAGTAATATGGAAGTCTACGGTAGCTCTGAAGAAACTTTTCTTCCATTTAATCCACTCGAACCCTAAGCAAAAGGATAAAGATTTACTGTACTCTGGAATCCAACACTACAAAAAGGTGCTTGGTGTACAATATTCTGAATTAACTTCTATATTATAGTAGAAATAGATACAACTACACTGGACACCAACTACATCCAAGTAGCTAGCCGCTACAAGCCGACTCCATCCAAGTAGCTAACGGCTACGAGCCAACTACATCCAAGTAGCTAGCCGCTACAAGCCAACTCCATCCAAGTAACTAGCAGCTACTAGCGGCTACGAGCCGACTACATCCAAGTAGCTAGCCGCTACAAGCCAACTCCATACAAGTAACTAGCGGCTACAAGCCGAAAACATCCAAGTAGCTAACCGCTACAAGCCGAAAACATCCAAGTAGCTAGCCGCTACAAGCCGAAAACATCCAAGTAGCTAGCCGCTACAAGCCGAAAACATCCAAGTAGCTAGCCACTACAAGCCGAAAACATCCAAGTAGCTAGCCGCTACAAGCCAACTCCATCCAAGTAACTAGCGGCTACAAGCCGAAAACATCCAAGTAGCTAGCCGCTACAAGCCGAAAACATCCAAGTAGCTAGCCGCTAATGGCCGAAAACATCCAAGTAGCTAGCCGCTACAAGCCGAAAACATCCAAGTAGCTAGCCGCTACAAGCCAACTCCATCCAAGTAACTAGCGGCTACAAGCCGAAAACATCCAAGTAGCTAGCCGCTACAAGCCAACTCCATCCAAGTAACTAGCGGCTACAAGCCGAAAACATCCAAGTAGCTAGCCGCTACAAGCCGAAAACATCCAAGTAACTAGCGGCTACTAGCGGCTACAAGCCGACTACATCAAAGTAGCTAGCCGCTACAAGCCGACTCCATCGAAGTAACTAGCGGCTACGAGCCGACTACATTCAAGTAGCTAGCCGCCACCAGCCTTTAAGTTAATGCAAATGAATAAAGCTCTACACTTATTTTCAAACGCAACAAACGTCAGTCATAACATCTTTAACAAACACATGCAAGGACTTACCTCGACGAAAATATCCTCGAAGAATTGATGAACCAACAAAATATGCTTAAAAGCTATTCAGTAAAGTTCCGTCTGGTGTTTGAAAAGTTTGCTAACTCGAAGCTCACACGAAGCTAACTCAGAGCGTGTCTGTACAAGACTGACTCATTTCTCAAGGAAGACCGTAAAAATGGCCACTCAACCGATTGTTTAAAAAAACCAACCAATGACATAACAGCATAACTCTACTTCAACCAATAGAGCAAACTGTGCATGACGTCACCGGACTATACACGTTCCTCATTCGCTGCAAACCATATTTGAAGGCAACAGCATAGCAACGGCTATGGTAAGCAGTTTTATCATACATTCGGTTTCATGTGTAACATTCTAGGTATCTTACAAAGCATTTTCACTTTAAAAAGCAACATTTTGACTATCTAGAATGAACATTTACGATATATGCGTTGACTAGTAAGACTAAGAATTCAATATCTCTTAAATTCCTTGTAAGCCCCTCTATAATGCCATTAAGCAATCTATAAAGAGTAACCTGCAAAATTTTAGGTTCTCTGGAAAGCTGTTGTAACATACATTCCATTTCATATGACTATCATTAAAAACATTCAATTGCCTGAAGAATTACAGATTACATGCACAAAATTGTTAGTAACTTTAAAAGACTAAAAAGGTCTTTGAAATATGCCATATATTGTAAAGAAATGCGTTTGTGCTTTGCAATGCTACTTCAGAAATCTCCAAAGAAATTTCTATTTATAGAATCATGAAAAACACAAAAAACTTCTAAACAATTTAAAAAAGTTATTTATATGATTCTGATAATAATTACCTTTATTTTTCCTCATTATTTATGTACATTTATTTTTATACAAGTCATACTTGTTTTTATTAAATTAACTAGCTATTTTTATATACTAATAATAAAAGTTTGTTTTCATGTTTAATAAAATTATGTATCTAGTAATACTGTGATTTTTCCAGCTATTAACCTTCCTTTCTGGAACAGTCATGCTAAGAGCTTCTGTAAAATAATATATCAGATTATATGCAGAATAATCTGATATGTTAGATTATTCTGCATGTTTTTAATATCACATGCATTAAAAACATTGTTACAACCTTTGGTCTCAAACTTTGAACTAACCTTTATTTTCTTTCATTAGGCTCCTTACTATGCATCTCATAATGGAGAATTGATATTTAATTATCTAAATAAGCAAAGTAGGGAAATGATCTCATGAATCAGACGATTGAAAATATCAACCTTTGTATTTTAAATTTCCATAATAATATTATAAATGATAGATCTTTAGGAGTATGTTACTTTAGTTGAAATATTAATGATGATTTTTTTTAAACTGGAGGAAAGACTGCTATAAAATAAGTAAACCGGGAGTTTCTATGTGATCTTTTGGCTCTAATAACTTTGACTCATGTTTCCATTACTGAATAACAATTTCTTTGTGAAAATATATTATGGCATATAAACCAGTCCCTGTTGGACATGCATATGAAATAATGACTACTTTTTAAACTATGACTACTTAACATCCACTATAATGTACTTTTCTCGATCTATGATTATCAGAATTCATTTTGTCTTTAATTTGCCTTATAAAAAAGGGTCCACACTTGTACCCACTAGGTTAATCAAACAGCTGTACTCAGTACATGGCCCTATCTGCACCAGATATTTTGTGCATTGCCAGGGAGCTCTGCAAAACGATTTAAAGTCTAGTGATTGGGGATGGCAAAATCAGAACAGCGTTAGGGTAACGTAAAAAAATAGGTGTTCCGGCTTGACACATAAATCGCGCACATCATTCACGTAAAGCAGCATAGGAGAAACTAATAAGATGGATAAAACATCAGAATTAGCATAAATACATATGACATAAGACGTTTGAAGAAAATAAAACAAAATTGTTTTATTACTGCATTTTAATTGTATCACTGTATCCTAATCACATTCATGTACTTCACCCTCAACTTATTATACATTTTACATTGAATGAATAAAGCAGATTTTATGAAGTGAGCCCATATTTAAAAAGTGAAATGTTTTATTTGAAAGTGTTATAGAATATTCTCAATAATGTGTGATATTTATTACTCACCAAACAAAATCCTTCACTATCTTAGCAAATGAAAACTATTTACTCCTTACAAATAATTTTTGTATTGTGTAAAAAAACACCTTGTACACTATAACAATTTAAAGTATTCTTCTTTGTTGATCTAACCCAATACCTTAATTATATTGAACAATGCAAACTATTACTTAATATTCAAACATGAACATTACAAATCAAGACAAAAAAAATAGCAAGATAATAAAATACGTATTCTTCTTTGTTGGTTGATCTAACCCATTTTCCATAAAACATTACGGTACCTTTAAAGTGCATTACAAAACCTACCACCTAATAAGAATGTACCAGCTAGATTTTAACCCTCTTAAAAAATGGTTTATGAATAATGTTTCTAATATTACAATTATTTTAGAAAGGATTGTAAAACATTGTGAAAATTACTAATGAATTTGTTCCATTACCTGCTGTGATCTACTAATCATTCGTAAAAACTTCTGTACACCACTCAAAAATAGATCCCCAGTAAACAAAGAAACCACCTAGAAAATGTCCTAAACTATATCCTGTTCCACAATGAAATTAGAAATATCCACAAGATTATGAACAGCTATTCATATGCACTACATACTTAACATTCACAAAAAAATGGCAAATCCGACATAAAAAAACTCTTAAAACAGTTAATCTCTCACCATTTATGAAAAACTCACTAATCTAGAAATCTCACTTTATCTGTCCCTGAAACTAAAATGCTTGCCTTAAAAACTGTTGTTTCCAACCTTGAAAGACAATGTTCTTTTATAATATTACACAAATATTTAAAAACAAAATTACTAAACAGAAACTCCACACCAAACCACTTTTATTATAAATACTTAAGTTATAATAGTAAAAACACACCAAAAATCAAATTCACACCAAAACTATTTACAGAAAAAAATGTCACTACGTTAATTATCTTGATCACACGTTGCCTCTGCTTCCATCAAGCCTTCAACATCATCCACAGAAAAATCTTCAGTCTGAGTGAAGAAATCCTTTTTTTCTGCAAAATATTAACATTAAAAAAATTAAAGACAGATTAAATGCTGTATTGAATATACTACACAAACATATTCCAACACTCAACAACATGAAAAAATAGGAAGTACTAAGCAAGAAAAATTTATTCCTTATCAACATATGTGCATGTCTTACAATGTTCTTGCTTTCTAACATTAACTTTACAAAAAGTATTACATAATGTTTAATTTATTTGAAAACTAATGCATATATTTCCAAAATAATTTGAATTCTAAAAAAAAATACATGATTTACTACTCACAAAAACCACATCCAAAACATAGCAAAGTTGCTTTAAACCTGCTGATCAGTTGATTTTTTATGACCTATGTAAAAATGCACCTGCTGTAATTTTTAAACCTTTCATAAATGACTAACACTTGACTATTTGCTTGTTGTTTTAAAAGACATATTCATAACAATAATAAAATTCACACAGATATTATATAAACTATAACATTATTATGGGCTACATTGGATCAAATATAGCACAAACTATACAAAAACAATTGACCAAAATTAAAGAACTACTTTCTTACAAATATGTTGTATCTTCAAACAAACGCAACTATTTCTAAATTAATATCCAAAACAAATAAATAATTCATATGTACAAACAGCAACTTTCTCACATGTATTTCTAAATTTTTTACAATAAAAAATTTGGTATAAAGTAAGGCAATTACAATATTTTAATCCCTGGAAATTACGCATATTATTTTAGTTAAACATGAAATTCTCCTGATCTTCGGAGGTTATGCACCTTATCCTTGAGTACTTTTTTGTGAAGTGAACACAGATAACATTGCAAAATGTTAATTTTTTTAATTCATTTCACAAAACATATAATACACCTAAATATATTCAAGCATTTGAATTTTGGAAAAATAATCTCTATCTAATTAAGATATATGAAAAGAATCCTAGTCTACTATAAAGACAAAACTGTCCACTTACACTATCATTATTACAAAAGTACTAAATATATGCAATTGTTATTTTGTAGATAAACTTTCACTTCTATATTTTCAAATTTTTATAATTCTTATGATTAAACTCTTTCATAAGAAATTATTTTTTACATGAAGAAACAGAAAGAATCTAAGAAAAATATTTTTCATAAGCACTGCAAATACCAAAGATCCCATTCAATTACCCAATTTTTCATTCACAAAAAGAACTAATCTGTGAATGACCCTTATAAATTGATATCTTATAAATAAATTTGTTTCTTCTACATGCTAAAATGATACCTTTCATAAACATTAAAAATTATTTAAATGCCTACCGTCATCAAAAAATGCCGCACACGCATGCAAAATGTCCATATCCTTTTGAGCATTTGAATATTGCCTTTCAGCTTTCTCCAACTGTTCCTTAAGAAATTCCACCTTCTTTTCTAACGCCTTGCACTTCCTCTCCCTTTGAGACAAGGCAGTAAATGTCTTGTCAAAGACATGACACACATTTTTGAAGACGTCTTCTCTGGTACTGACACCATCATTCACAAGATACTGAAAATAAAAACAATATATATATGTAAATATTTAACATATTTCGACTTTAAAACACTAATGTTGAACAAATCATCACAATGATAAAAAATATAGAAATGAAATGACTGGCATAGGCTATACTCCATAACTCTAACGGCTGTATATGAAATGTACTTAAATTGATTATGAAAAATAGTAAGAAAATACAAGAGTATAAACAAATAATATAAACATTTGCAAAAAAACCTAATAAGTGTACCTGTCATTATGAATTATTGAAGAAAACTTATAAACATAACAGAAGCTGAAAACTTCCACACAACTAGACTTGCAGATAATACATTGACACTGTACTATTGAAACACTGCAATCCACTTGAATTAACAAGGAACATATATCAAAAAGCATAAAGTACTCTCCAATATCTATTCCATGATTAAAACATTTAAATAATGATAATTAAAGAATTGCATAAATATAGTCATGGCCAAAAGTTTCAAACAATTCACAAGTTAATATTTACAAAGTCTAACGAGACTTTGCATAAACTCCAGAATGTTATACAAAGTGATCAGCTTAACAGCAATTAATTGTAAAGTCAATATTTGCCTAGAAAATGTACTGTATCCCCCAAACACATTTAAAATTCATTGCAGCCCTCCCTAAAAAGCACCAGCTAACATTGTTTCAGTCTTCGCTCCATTAACAAGGTGTGGTGTTTGAGGAAAGAAATGGAAATCAATCTATCATGATTAAGAAAGAATGACACAACTGGACACTTTAAAAAGAGACTGGTAATTCTCTTCTGTGAACCATGGTTATCTCTAAAGTAAAACGTGCAGTAATCATTGCACTGCAGAAAAATAGCCGAACAGGAAAGAGTACAACAGCTAGAAAGAGTGCACCTCAGTCAACAATCTATCGCATCATCAAGAACTTCAAGGAGAGAGGTTCCATTGTTGCCAAAAAGGCTCCAGGGCGCCCAAGAAAGACCAGCAAGCGCCAGGACCGTCTCTTAAAACTGTTTCAACTGCGGGATCGGACTACCAGCAGTGCAGAGCTTGCTCAGGAATGGCAGCAGGCAGGTGTGAGAGCATCTGCACTGTGAGGCGGAGACTCTTGGAGCAAGGCCTGGTCTCAAGAAGGGCAGCAAAGAAGCCACTTCTCTCCAGGAAAAGCATCAGGGACAGACTGATGTTCTGCAAAAGGTACAGGGAGTGGACTGCTGAGGACTGGGGTAAAGTCATTTTCTCTGATGAATCCCCTTTCCGATTGTTTGGGACATCTGGAAAAAAGCTTGTTGGGAGAAGAAAACCAGTCTTGTCTCATGCCAACTGTAAAGCATCCTGAAACCATTCATGTGTGGGGTTGCTTCTCAGCCAAGGGAGTCGGCTCTCACAGTCTTGCCCAACAACACAGCCATGAATAAAGAATGGTACCAGAATGTCCTCCGAGAGCAACTTCTCCCAACCGCCCAAGAGCAGTTTGGTGATGAGCAAAGCCTTTTCCAGCATGATGGAGCACCTGGCCATAAAGCAAAGGTGATAACTAACTGGCTCAGGGAACAAAACAGAAATTTTGGGTCCATGGCCTAAAAACCCCCCAGATCTTAATACCATTGAAAACTTGTAGTCAATCATCAAGAGACGGGTGGACAAACAAAACCTAGAAATTCTGACAAAATGCAAGCATTGATTGTGCAAGAATGGACTGCCATCAGTGAGGATTTGGTCCAGAAGTTGATTGAGAGCATGACAGGGAGAATTGCAAAGGTCCTGAAGAAGAGGGGGCAACACTGCAAATACTGACTTGGTGCATTAACTCATTCTACCTGTCAATAAAAGCTTTTGTTACTCATGAGTGCAATTGTATTTCTGTATGTGATGAAAACATCTTAAATACACACATTAAAACAAGAGGACAGCAGATCATTTGAAAATATAATATTTGTCATTCTGAAAACCTTTGGCCATGACTGTACAAATAAACAGAAATAAGTGCTTGGTTATCCATTTGAAGATTGCCAGCAATTCTTCTAAAAACAACTATGTAATCTGAAATACACAAATAAAGAAAACCTCTAATACAATTATATTAAATAGTTCAAATAACATTAACTATTTGTCAATATGCTTAATTCCTCTCCAAAAATTATTATACTACTTACTAAATATTTTAAAACCTATTTTATTCCATTAAAACCATTACCATTTCTTACTCTTCTGCCTAAAATAAAATATTTAGAGATAAATACTGTTTTAATAATGAATGTAATTTTAGTTTATAAAAGAGATCTAGATACCACCTGTACTCCTACAACTATCATGTACATGTTATTCTTACATCTTTATATTATAAGAAAACATAAATTAATGTAATAAATATACATTACAAACATAGAAAATCTAAAGTATTGTTAAAAAACCTATGACATTTTACCCATCTAAGCAGGAATACTCAAACGGTAAAATCTCCTCCCCACAAACTAAACTGGGAGACATTTCAACAATAACAGCTTCTATCCCCTCACCAGAACCCCTCACCTATTTTCTTGAAAACACATTTTAAAAATGATTTATGTCCAAGAATTACTAAGATAATTCCATCTAAAATGAGCATCAAATACATGACCTGATAACAATCCTTTCGAAAAAATACTTTGTACATCTCAAATACATACACAAGCGACCTGAGCCTCTTGCTTCAAACAGTGAAGTTCAGGATTGGAGAACATTGCAAACTTTGCAGGGGAACAGTGAGCCATCTTCTAGAAAAGAAAAGATTAGAAGTAAATAAAAGTGACAAAGAAAAAAGAACAGACTGAACACTTATTTTCAAATAACAAAAAAATAATTAAACACGCTCACCTCTACGTGTCCTCTGCAACTAAACTCAATGGAACTCCAACTAAAAATGTTAGATGGCACATGTACTGATTACCCTAAGTAGTCCAGGTGTGGATCAGGGAAACGTGTGATGCATTTAAAAGGCTTCTGTGAAAACACTGACAACATGCCGAGAGTTCACTTCAATTTTGTTGTACAGCACTGACTTCAAAACTTTATAAAAGCACTATTTTCATATTGGTTTACTTCTATATAAAGCACAAAATGTAACCCATGAGTTTTGCTATAAGTTTGTGCGCATTTGCAGCTCATTCCGTAAATGTTTTGTCACCAGTAAATGCTTGAATGAAATATGAAATCCATTTTTCCGATTTCCTTAAATGCAACACATTTCTAAAACACACTCTAAAAAGAAAAAGTTGAACCAACTTAAATGAATTACTTCTATGGATAACAAGCAATTCAATTAAGTTTATCCTACTTAATTTATTAAGTTTAACCAATTCAATATATTCTAATCATCCAATTAAGTATTTTAATAAAATGTATGAAGTATGTTTAAGATAAAATATTAAACTCCGTCTTACTCAAATCATTGAACTTACACAACACTTTTCCAATAACTTTGACTACTCAAAGCACTTCACATTACAGGCACATTCACACACCACTATCCATATCGATACATGGCAGAAGTGAGCTGGAATTGAACCTAGAACCTTTCCATTACAAGACGACAGTATTTCAAATAAAGTAAAAATAAAAACATCCGTTAAGGAAAAGATTTGTAACTTTTACATTAGAATACAGGAAACTGTAAAATGAGTTTTTAGAATATTTAGTTTGGAACTACTTAAAAGTTTGAGTTGACGTTCTGTAGAATAAAGACAAAAATATTTTCAATGTTTATTAGAAGAAAATAAATGATTTGAGTAAGAGCGACTTAAATCTGTTATCTTAAACATACTTAATAAATTTGTTAAATAAAATTAACTAATTGACTTGGAGAATTAGAATATATTGAATTGGTTAAACTTAACAAATTAAGTTTGATAAACTTCATTCAACTGCTTGTTACCTATCGAAGCAATTCTATTAAGTTGGTTCAACTATTTAGTGTAGGTTTTGTGTTACATGACCTGAAAAAAGTTAGTTAGCATAATAAAAGAATTAAGATAAATTAATGTAATTAAGTGCATAAGATGAACTTCAGCTCAAAAACCACTTTTTAGAGAATCATTTAAAAGTTACAAATCTTTTCCTTAAAGGACCTTTTTGCTTTGACTTTACTTTAAATACTTAAGTTAAATATTTGCATCCCACCTCTGACCATGACTCAAACTTACAAAGGAAACATTCCCCAGTGACTGTGGCTCTGTGGGTAGAGCAGTTGTCTCATAATCAGAAGGTTCTAGGTTCAATTCCAGCTCCCTCCTGCCAATATGGATATTGCTGTATGAATGTGACTCTAATGTGAAGTAACTGCCTTAAATTAGTTATTTCAATCTTAATACATTTGTTTTAAAATTAACAAAATTGAGTTGGATGATTATAATATATTGAATTGGTTAAACTTAATAAATTAAGTTGGATAAACTTAATTCAATTGATTATTACCCATAGAAACAATTCCATTAAGTTGGTTCAACTTTTCTTTTTAGAGTGCAGAAAAGACAAAATTAGAGAAGTTTGCTTTGTTTAATAAAGTATTGCTTCATGTAATCCAAAATCAATTATAATACATGTTAACAAACATCACAAAAACCTAGACAATTATTCCAGCTGAGATTACATCTGAAAAACCTGAAAAAAAGTACATCCATCCATTTTCTATACACCCTTGTCCCTTACTGGGGTCGGGATGTGCTAGTGCCCATCTTCAACTAACACTCCGGGCAAGAGGCGGGGTGCCCCTGGAAAGGTCACACGTCTGTTGTAAAACAAAAGGCATACAAAATAACATCTAACACACTTCAAAGACCATGGTCTTTCAGACCCTTAACAATACCACTTAAAAACACATCATGCCCCTCATCAGTTAAGTGAACATTGTCTTCCAAAAATAGCCCTGGCTTGTCAAAAACTATATTTGAATGACGTACAGATATTCCATTAGAAGCCAAAACAAAAGCATGCATGACACTATTAACAAATTTTCTTGCTTTTTCCATCTTCCCAGGAGGTCCGTATCTCCAATGACGTCTTTGGTTTATTAAAGAAAACACAATCTTCATCTGTGGAAAGTTTTTCTGAAGGTACTCCAGATCCCTCTTCATTGCTTTGACAAGCAGCACACTTTTCACCTTGCCCAAGTCATTGCCACCACAATGAATTACCAGTACATCTGCAACAGTTCTTCCTTCAAGGCACTGGTGGAAAACGTCAAGTAGGGAGTTCCAACACATGCCCCCTCGACCAAACCACTCAACATGGGCGGTTAGTCCAAGGTTGCTCCCAATAGTATCCCTTGCACGGTGATTACTTCGTCGGATATAACTGTCACCAAGAATCCAGACTGAGTTGGGTGTTGATAAAAAAGAAAGTAACATAAATACTTGTATAATTTATATGAAAACTAATGTGTGATGGTTCCACTGTTTCATTTCTCATCATCATACATAAAAAATATACATAAAAAAATGTTAACTAAATTTAAAAAAAGAAACTGCATGTTATATTTTAAACTAGCAACCACTCTTAAACTACTGGAACTCTTATTTTCTTTTCAGTATGCAACTTATTAAAAATATTGTCCAAAAACATACCTTTCTTCAGCTGTGTGAATGTTCTCCTAAATGGTACTTGTTGTTGTTGTTTAGGAACTACAACATGAACAACTGACTTGACTTTGCTAAAAAAAAGATAAAAAAATTAGGAAGTAGGACACTTTGTCAGCATATACCTTTTCATACAATAAAAAGTGTTTACATTGAACACTTACCTCATCTTGTTGAGAAGATTTTCTGTCTGAAAAACTCCTTCCAAATATCACCAAGAATGTTTGACCTCTGAGTGAGGAAACCTGCCTGTATGTATGTAAGTCTGAAAGGTTCTAATTGGAAGGGGGCCGGACTTTAATCAACTCCCACCCCAACACAAAGTCACACCCAGTAACACATAGAGTGTATTTGGATGCAAATTAGTAAAATGCAAGTTCAACGAGCAATGCCTTTTGAGATGTTTGTTGAGAAACCTGGCTTCATGCACTGCTGGGTGAGGGATAAAATTAGTCAGCAGTTAAATTGTGTCTCAAACAGTGTCGCATCTGATCGAACTCCTTCAGCTTTTGAAATAAAACCTTCAAACTCAGTAAGCAGAAAGTTGAAACATTAAAGGTAAAAAGTTATAACAGAAATGTCGGTATATCAAAAAATATAGGTGTCCCAAACTTTGACTATTCGCCATAAAACATTAGTGAAATAACTTCCACATAAAAGGTCACAGCTGCATCAGACTTCCTATGTCTCACTTCTGAAATCACCCTAGCCCTGCCAACTTCCAAAAGGAATTCCCATGTTTTTTTCTGCTTTATGCCTTACTTTTACTGTCTAATTCATATGTGTTTAATCCTCTGCTAACTGAGATAAAATGACATGATGATGAACTCTCAGTGAATGACTACTGACCATGTGGACGTGGAAAAATGGAAATCCCTCGCCATATGCTTATGATCGTCTCTTATTCAAAAATACATAATCCCAACATCCAAATACGGTTTAATTGTAATTTGACTCCAGTGCACCCCCTACGTTAAAAAAACAGCTGGATATCTTTGCTACATGTCCCAATATGCTCCAGATTTTTGGGGCATCGCCTGGGAGGGCTGCCGAACGCATCAAAGCATATGGCCTGGTGAGTTTTCATAGAAGCTGAAGGGGTAATGCAAGGGGTAAAAGTTCACTGACTACCATAAAATAGTAAAGTTATATCTCCTACAAAGAAACTCACAGAGCCACCAAACTTTCTGTGTGTGATCACCTGTTCCTCCCTGTTATGTTCCACCATGTTAGGAAAGATTGTGAAAAATGTTTATTCAGTAGAATTTAAAAAACATAATGTTAGATTTAGTCATTAAAGGTTTGTAATTCTTTTACAGGTTAGCTAGCTAAATGTTAACAACATATAGAGCTACAGGTAGATTAGTTAGAAAGTTCCACCCTGTTATGTTCCACCCTGTTAGGAAAGATTGTGAAAAATGGTTATTCAGTAGAATTTAAAAAATATAATGTTAGATTTAGTAACTAAAAGTTTGTTATTCGGTTGAATGTTAGCTAGCTAAATGTTGACCACATAAAGAACTACAGGTAAATTAGTTACAAAAGTTCCACCCTCTTATGTTCCACCCTGGTATGTTCATGAACAAAATAAGGTAGAAATTAGGGTGAAAAGAAATAATTTTAAGTAAAATAAAAAATTTTGAGAAGATGGAATAGAATTGCAGAATAGTCTGAGGTATTATCAGATGTCTTTGCCATTTGTCTGTTTTCATTTCACTAGTTACCCCCCATTGACTCTTGTGAAGGGAAAAATGAGTACCTCTCCTGGAAAATTCTACTACAGGGATATCACGTGTTCTTGCCAAATAGAGCCAGGAAAAATAATCTACCTATACTTTGACTTGAAAGAGCGAATCCTGCAACTAATAATGAAAATCATCAGATTTTAGAATCAAAGACTTTGATTTTTCCACCCTGTTATAAGACAATCCACATTGTTATGTTCCATTCCACACATGTTTTTATTAAATATTGTTACAGAAGCATTAAGTACTGTGGATTTTTCTGAGCAATGTTGAGAGTTGAAGACCATCCATCTATCTCCTTTCACCCTTGACCCTCAGTGGGTCGGGAGGGTTGCTGGTGCCCATTTCCAGCTGGCGTGCCGGGGAAGAGGCGGGGTAAACCCTGGAAAGGTCGCCAGTCTGTCACAGGTTAACACAGGAAAAACAACCATGCATGCACACACACACTCACACCTAGGGGCAATTTAGACAGAACAATTAACCTGACAGTCATGTTTTTATACTGTCGGAGGAAACCAGAATACCCGGAGAAAACCAACGCATGTACAGGGAGAACATGCAAATTCCATGCAGAGAGATCGGGGCCGGGACTGGAACCCAGAACCTTCTTGCTGCAAGGAAACAACTCTACAAACTGCGCCACTTTTCAGCCCGAGTTGAAGACCAATAAATGCAAATATTGGTATACGTTTTTAAAATTTCCAATATTTTCAATGCTGTAGGTAATAATTTGTTATTTCAGAAGAGCGTGTAAAACTGGTAGTCTTTATATGACTCGGTAGCCTCGAAGTAGCTCTCAGTTTCAAAAAGGTTGGTGACCCCTGATCTACATGCTGCAGCCAATCCTTAACAGATTTTTGTGCTTTTTCTGTGAGCAAAGCCAAACATGACACACTGAGTAATTCAAGGAGGGCGGGGTTGGCTGCTCCGTCAGAGCATCAGCGGTGGCTGGGGGAAGGCGGTGCTGGGACCACGCGGTGGCTACCCTCAGCAACCCTCCCGACCCCACTGCTGGCGCAGCAACAAGGCGCCAGCAACCCTCCCGACCCCACTAAGGGACAAGGGTGCAGGAAAATGAATGGATGGATTTAGATGTTTGCCATTATTCAAATATAAACAAAAATGGCTTTTAAATATTAACTTTTTCTTTATACTCCTTTTTGTTGACTGAAATGTTCAATTTCATGTGTCCCCAGTGCAGCATAATAGACTTCCTCAAGACATTTAAACTATAAATTATATTTATATTTGTTTTTCTTCAATAAGTTGATTGACTGGACTACACCTTATTTTAATATACAATTTAATCTACTGAAACTATTTTCACATTTGATATTTTCTTATTATACAGGTCCCAGTACTAACTTTCCACCCTGTTATGATGTTTCATTTCTGTTTTGAAAAAGTCTAAAATTCCATAAAAACCATTTAGTAAGGGTTAGGCTAACCCTAACCCCTAACCATTTAAAGTGAGTGACATCAATTGGTTCTGATGTGAATTCAACCATGGAAAACAAAGTGAGCTTCAACTGTGACCATCTCTGTACTTTTTCCTTTCTTAAATATGTTAAACCTGTATATGTTAGGCTTAAAGTTCCACGCTGTTAGGAAAGATTGTGAAAAATGTTTATTCAGTAGAATTTAAAAAGCATAATGTTAGATTTAGTCATTAAAGGTTTGTTATTTTGTTGAAGGTTAGCTAGCTAAATATTTACCACATAAAGAGCTAAAGATGAATTAGTTAGAAAGTTCTACCCTGTTATGTTCCACCCTGTTAGGAAAGATTGTGAAAAATGTTAATTCAGTAGAATTTAAAAAACATAATGTTAGATTTAGTCACTAAAGGTTTGTTATTCGGTTTAATGTTAGCTAGCTAAATGTTGACCACATAAAGAGCTACAGGTAAATTAGTTAGAAAAGTTCCACCCTCTTATCTTCCACCCTGTTATGTTCATGAACCAAATAAGACAGAAATTAGGGTGAAAATAAATAATTTTAAGTAAAATAAAAAATTTTGAGTTGATGGAATAGAGTTGCAGAGTAGTCTGAGGTATTATCAGATGTCTTTGCCATTTGTCTGTTTTCATTTCACTAGTTACCCCCATTGACTCATGTGAGGGGAACAATGAGTACATGTCATGGGAAAATCAACTACAGGGATATCAAATGTTCTTGCCAAACAGAACCAGTGCAAAGACTCTACCTGTACTTTGACTGAGCGAATCCTGCAACCAATAATGAAAATCGTCAGATTTTAGAATCAAAGACTTTGATTTTCCACCCACTTATGGGACAATCCACCATGTTATGTTCCATTCCACAAATGTTTGTATTAAATATTGTTACAGAAACATTAAGTACTGTGGATTTTTCTGAGCCATGTTGGAAGTTGAAGACCAATAAATGCAAATATTGGTATAAGGTTTTGAAATTACCAATATTTTCAATGCTGTCAGTAATAATGAGTAAAAAACCAGATTTTGTTTTACAATAGTGATAAATGATTTGTAACTTCATGATGTGTTACAATTTCAAGAATAAATATTATATAGTAAAAGGGACACACTCTTTCTAAGAAAAAGTGAATTTTTTAAATTTAAATGTTTAACTATTTGTGGTCCTTATGTAAATGTTCAAAACAGGGTGGAACACATAAAGAGAGAATGGTGAAAAAAAACACATGTAATTATTAATTTATCCTATCTTCACCTTGCCCATTATTAATTTCTTATTGTTAAAGATGTAAGTGTTGTAACAAAATATTCAAAACTTAAAACAATACTTTTTTTTCAAAAATCCCGAGGCCGAAATGTTGCTGCAAAAAAAGAATCACCCAATCACTGAGATTAAAGAGATAAGTGCTGAATATTGATATTTGTTTTTCATCTTGTTTTTGTTGCTATTTGTTGTGAGAAATCATTAACGTGAAGAGTGCCTTCTCATGGATGAGTATTCTCATGGATCAGTATCATTAATCATTACTGATAATGTATAAGGCAAACTGAGTAAATTTGTTATTTCAGAAGAGCGTGTGAAACTGGTAGCCTTTATATGACTCGGTACCCATGAAGTAGCTCTCAGTTTCAAAAAGTTGGTGACCCCTGATCTAATCGCTGCAGCAAAACAGCAACATACTTTTGTGCATTGTCTGTGAGCAAAGCCAATATGACACACTGAGTAAATTCAAGGAGGGTGGGTTCGGCTGCTCCGTCAGAGCATCGGCGGTGGCTGGGGGAAGGCGGTGCTGGGACCACGCTGTGGCTATAGGCCGAGCGGCGCTTGGCTGCTCGGGCCGCTCGATGCTCCGCGGAGCTTTAATTATTCTTATTATTCTTCCGTAAAATAAATTGGCTTTTTGGGGGCTTTATCATATTCAAAAACTCACCAAACTTGGCGGGTGCATAGAGCCCGTGTGAAATTTACGTATTTCAAGGTCTTCGCAAAAATCGCACAAGAAACGGCTCAATGGCGCCCCCTAGCAACTTTAAAAAGACCCTTTCCTATTCACTTACTTTATCGTAGAGACTTGAAATTTGGTACAGTTGTAGAGCTCCCCAAGACACTCTGAATTTACAATTAATGTCATAGTGCAAGTATCCTAGGAAGTCGGCCATTTTGGATTGAAGTTCCGATTTTGAGCCCATTTTGGCCGTTTACAGACGTCGCATTTGATCGAACTCCTCCTAGGGATTTCGATCGATCGGCTTCAAACTCGGTCAGATTGTTCATAAGGCATGGCCGATTCAAAGTTATCAAATTCGTGAGTTTTCGAGCATGCTGAAGGGGTCGTTCCAGGGGTCAAAGTTCACCGACTCACCAGAATGTAATAAACTGTTATATCTCTTACAAATAAACTGAGAGAGCCACCAAACTTTATGTGTGTGATGACCTTTGGATGACCTACGACACCCAGTTGTGAAATTTTGAGATTACCTAAGCCACGCCCACTTAGAACAGGAAGTGTCATGTTTTACTGCGAACGTTCACTATCTGACCCCTTTTACCTAATCAACATGAAACTGTGTCCACAGACAGAAGACATGTTGGTGTGTTAGGGTGTCCAACCCCGTTTGGTTTGGATGCAGCAGGTGGGCGTGGCGGTGTGGCGAAGTGACCTTTAACGCCGTCTCCTTACGTTTGACCTTGAATTCCACAGTTTAAAGCCCAGCTGCACCAAACTCACTAGGTTTGATCCTTGTGGGCCCCTCGACAGGAATCCAGTGTGATTTTTGGTGGGCGTGGCCTAATGTCTCAACAGCGCCCCCTTGAAGATTTTAAATAATCAGCCCCAAGCCATTGTTTAACCTAGAATTATGAAACTTGGTACACTTGTGTATCGTGTCAGGACCTACAAAAAAGCCTCTTGGAGACATGGTCCAAACCCAACAGAAAGTCGGCCATTTTGGATTAAATTCGCCATATGCTGTTTTTCACAGACGTCGTATTTGATCGAACTCCTCCTACAGCGTTTGACATACAGACTTCAAACTCAGTCAGCGGAGAGTTCAGACATTAAAGGTCTAAAGTTATCACAGGAATTTTTGTATGTCAAAGCATGTGGGCGTGGCTACGTGCCAAACTTTGACTATTCGCCATAAAACATCAAAGTGACATAACTTCCACATACAAGGTCACAGCTGCTTCAGACTTCCTATGTCTCAATACTGACCAACCCTCATTACATTCTCATGGTCAGATGATGACGCAACCTTAGCTCCGCCCACTTTTGACTGGAAGTCACCTGTTTTTTCTACTGTATGTCTTATTTTTACTGAGTAATACATATGGAATTAATCTTCTACCACCTGACATAATATGAGCTGATGATGAACTGTGAGGATGAACTCTGACTCATGGGGGCGTGGCCAACTGTCTGTCCTTCGCCATATGCATACAACTGTCTCTGAATCACACACACATCTTCCGATTAGCACCAAACTGGATACGTTTGAGCTGTCTTCAATGCTAAAGAGCCCATTGGGTTTGATTTGTGATTTTACTCTGCAGCACCCCCTAGATTATCCCATCATCAATATCTCCTCTCTACATCGACCGATCTGCACGAAATTTGTGGTGTGTCCTCAGGGAACCATGCCGAAGTGAACGGTGCGAACTGCCTGGCGGAGGCGCGCCTCAACTGTGCGAAAGGGTACGCGGTGGCAGGCGGGCGGCGGTGCTGGGTCCCCGCGGTGGCTATAGGCCGGAGCGGCGCTTGGCTGCTCGGGCCGCTTGAGGCTCCGCGGAGCTTTAATTAGGCCCGAGCAGCTAAGCGCTGCGAAGGCCTATTGTTTTTCAAATGTTTATTATTTTTATTTATTTTTTTTTTTTATTTTTCTTCTGTCAAATGAATTGCCTTTTTGGGGGCTTTAACATATTCAAAAAGTCACCAAAATTGGTAGGCCCATAGAGACTGTGAAAAATTTACGTATTTTAAGGTCCGCGCAAAAATCGCAAAAAAATTGGCTCAACGGCGCCCCCTAGAAAATTTCAAAAGACCCTTTCCTATTCAGTTACTTTATTGTAGAGACTTGAAATTTGGTACACTTGTAGAACTCCCCAAGCCACTCAGAATTTATAATTGTTCTCATAGTGTATGTCAAACAGGAAGTCGGCCATTTTGGATTGAATTTGCAAATTTCACCCCATTTTGGCCGTTTATAGCCTTCGCATTTGATCGAACTCCTCCTAGGGCTTTTGATGGATCGGCTTCAAACTTGGTCAGTTGGTTCAGAAGGCATGCCCGATTAAAAGTTATCAAAACGGTGAGTTTTCGTGCATGTTGAAGGGGTGATACTAGGGGTCAAAGTTCACTGACTCACCATAAAATAATAAACAGTTATATCTCCTACAAAGAAACTCATAGAGCCACCAACCTTTCTGTGTGTGATCATCTTTGAATGCCCTACAAGACCCAATTGTGAAATTTTGAGATCACATAAGCCACGCCCCCTTAGAACAGGAAGTGTCATGTTTTATTGTGATCAGTCTCTATCTGACCTCTTTAACCTAATCAACATGAAACTGTGTCCACAGACAGAAGACATGTTGGTGTCTCATGGTTTCCAACGCTGTTTGTTTTGGAGGAAGGAAGTGGGCGTGGCGGCGTGGCAAATTTACCTGTAACGCCGTGTCCATACGTTTGGCTGTTAATTCCACAATTTTGAGTCCAGCTGCACCAAACTCACTGAGATGGATCCTTATCCAACTCCGGACAGTAATCCAGTGCAATATTTGGTGGGCGTGGCCTAATTTCTCAACAGCGCCCCCTAGAAGAGTTTAAATCATCAGCCCCAAGCCATGCTTTAACCTAGAATTATGAAACTTGGTACACATGTGTATCTTGTAAGGATGTACAAAAAAGTCTCTTGGAGCCATGGTCCAAACCCAACAGGAAGTCGGCCATTTTGGATCAAAGCCGCCATTTCCGGTTTTTCATAGACGTCGCATCTGATCGAACTCCTCCTACAGCTTTTGAGATACAGACTCCAAACTCGCTCAGCACACACTTAAGACATGGAAGATGAAAAGTTATCAAAAGAATTCTCGTACATCAAAGCATGTGGGCGTGGCTAAGTGTCAAACTTTGGCTTTGTGCCATGAAATACTAAAATGCAATAACTTCTACAAGAAAAGTGACAACTTCATCAGGCTTTCCATGTCTCATTATTGGCCAGCCTTAATCACATTCACAAGGTCATATGATGACATCACCTTAGCCACGCCCCCCTCCAACAGGAAGTCACCTGTTTTTGTCTGCCGGAAGTCTTTCTTTTACTCTGACTCAAATGGGTTCAGTGCTGTGCAAATTGATATAAAATGACATGATGAACTCTGTGTATGTTGGCTGCTAGCTGAAGCATGTGGGCATGCCTTACTAGCATATAGCAATGCCAGCCATGTCTACAATTGTCTCTAAATCAACCAGGCTTCATCCGATTTGCACCAGATTTTCTATGATCGACTGTGGTGATCCTCTAAAGATTAGATTATAACTTGACTCCACTGCACCCTTTTGGTTAATGAAATAGCTGTATCTCCTCTATACATTGGCCAATCTGCATGAGATGTTGCAGGCTGCAGCAGGGAGCGCTGCTGTAAACACAATGTAGCTAATGTCAACACAAGTGACAAGATAAAGTATCAATCAAGCTGTTCAGATGCACAAACATTCTCCCAAAACTTAAACTGTCATGATTTGTGGTTGTTGGTGGTGAGGATAAACACCGAGACCCAGGTGATGATGATGATGTTTATTATAATTTAATAAAGAGAAGCTCAAACACAGTCCAGTACGGGCAACACAGCAGGAAATCTTGCACACATCTAATACAGGTAGCCACTGAAAAAACTGAAGACTGAATGTGACAGCGACATTATAACTTGATTCCACTTAGCCCTGTAGGTTAAGTGGAATCAAACAAAACCAAACCAACTTTATTTACAAAGCCCTTTAAAACAACCACAGCTGATACAAAGTGCTGTACATTAAAACACAACATAGTAAAAAAATTAAAACATACAGCTTAAAAACAAAAACATACAATTTAAAACTAGATCCCGCTGGTGTTGAAAGCCAAGTAAAATAGATGGTGCTGTGGTGTATGCACAGCAGCTATGAGGGTTGCCAGCCTGTTTGGTTCAACCTATCTCTGTGAATCAGAGTTTTCTGATAGGAACTTCATCAAGAACAAACACAGAACATGCCTCACTGATGCACATCTGAAAGATGCACTCACAGTTGCAGTTTCAAGTTACACACCACATTATGGAGTACTGGTGAACAGCATGCAATGCCAGTCTTCTTACTAATAAGGAAACCAATACCAGATGTCAGTGGCATCATGGAAGTGTCATGGCAAAGTTTAAATAAAATATTGAGGAATTGTGTTCAATTTAAAAGTGTGTTTATGATATATAACAGTTACATTTTTGTTAAAAATGCAGCAGATTTGGTCATGAGTTCAAAATGTGATAAGATTTATTTAAAAATATGTAAGTTGATTTTTCTTTAACATTACATAATTGATAACTTTTTGAACCATGGTGCAACATAGTTCATTATTTGTTGAAAAAATGTTTGTGAGTGGCTAGTGAAAATTGGAAATTTTCCCTATGAAATATAGTGATGTAAGTGGTTATCTAAAAATTTAACAATTAGGTGATTCTTTTTTTGCGGCAACATTCCATGTCCCCATTTTTTGCTTACAAATATTTTTTGTAAAATGTGCCAAATTTTTACAACAAAGTATTTTAATTATACATTTAGATGTTTGCTATTATTCAAATATAAACGAAATGACTTTTAAATATTATTTAGTACTTTACACACCTTTTTGTTGACGGACATGTTCAATTTCATGTGTCCCCAGTGCAGCGTAACTTCATGATGTGTTACAATTTCAAGAATAAAACACATTATATAGTAAAAGGGACACATTCTTTCTAAGAAAAAGTGATTATTTTTAAAAAGTTAAATGTTTAACTATTTATGGTCCATATGTATATGTTCATAACAGGGTGGAACACATTCAGAGACAATGGTGAAAAAAACACATGTAATTATTAATTCATCCAATCCTGAGCTTGCCCATTATTCATTTCTTATTGTTAAACATGTCAGTGTTGTAACAAAATATTTAAAGCTTAAAACAATGTTTTTTTTTTCAAAAATCTTGAGGCCGACATGTTGCCGCAAAAAATGAATCACCCAGTTAAACACCAAGCAGCTAATGCCAATGTAAGTGACTAGATAAAGTGTCAATCCAGCTGTTCAGAAACACATATTTTCTCCCAAAACTTAAACTGTCGTAAACTGTTGTTGGTGGTGTTAAAGATGAACGCAGAGACCAAGATGATGATGATGATGTTTATTATAATTTAAAACAAAATCCTGAGGCCGAAATGTTGCCGCAAAAAAAGAATCACCCAATTACTGAGATTAAAAGAGATAAAGTGCTGAATATTGATATCTCTTTCCCACCTTGTTTTCATTGCTAATTATTGTGAGAAATCATTAACGTAATCAGTGTCTTTTCATGGATGAGTATTCTCATGGATCAGTATAATTAATCATTATTGATTATATATAACTAAAGGCAAACTGAGTAAATTTGTTATTTCAGAAGAGCGTGTAAAACTGGTAACCCATTGTATAACTCAGTACCCATGAAGTAGCTCTCAGTTTCAAAAAGGTTGGTGACCCATGATCTACTCGCTGCAGCAAATCTGCAACAGATTTTTGTGCTTTGTCAGTGAGAAAAGCCAAACATGACACACTGAGTGATTCAAGGAGGGCGAGTTCGGCTGCTCCGTCAGAGCATCGGCGGTGGCTCGGGGAAGGCGGTGCTGGGACCACGCGGTGGCTATAGGCCGAGCGGCGCTTGGCTGCTCGGGCCGCTCGATGCTCCGCGGAGCTTTAATTAGGCCCGAGCAGCTAAGCGCTGCGAAGGCCTATTGTTTTTCGAATGTTTATTATTATTTTTCTTCTGTCAAATGAATTGCCTTTTTGGGGGCTTTAACATATTCAAAAACTCACCAAAATTGGTAGGCCCATAGAGACTGTGAAAAATTTACGTATTTTAAGGTCCGCGCAAAAATCGCAAAAAAAATGGCTCAACAGCGCCCCCTAGAAAATTTCAAAAGACCCTTTCCTATTCACTTACTTTATTGTAGAGACTTGAAATTTGGTACACTTTTAGAACTCCCCAAGGCACTCAGAATTTATAATTGTTCTCATAGTGTATGTCAAACAGGAAGTCGGCCATTTTGGATTGAATTTGCAAATTTCACCCCATTTTGGCCGTTTATAGCCTTCGCATTTGATCGAACTCCTCCTAGGGCTTTTGATGGATCGGCTTCAAACTTGGTCAGTTGGTTCAGAAGGCATGCCCGATTAAAAGTTATCAAAACGGTGAGTTTTCGTGCATGCTGAAGGGGTGATACTAGGGGTCAAAGTTCACTGACTCACCATAAAATAATAAACAGTTATATCTCCTACAAAGAAACTCACAGAGCCACCAACCTTTCTGTGTGTGATCACCTTTGAATGCCCTACAAGACCCAATTGTGAAATTTTGAGATCACATAAGCCACGCCCCCTTAGAACAGGAAGTTTCATGTTTTATTTTGATCGGTCCCTATCTGACCTCTTTAACCTAATCAACATGAAACTGTGTCCACAAACAGAAGACATGTTGGTGTGTTATGGTTTCCAACGCTGTTTGTTTTGGATGCAGCAAGTGTGCGTGGCGGCGTGGCGAATATACCTGTAACGCCGTGTCCATACGTTTGGCTGTTAATTCCACAATTGTGAGTCCAGCTGCACCAAACTCACTGAGATCGATCCTTATCCAACTCCGGACAGTAATCCAGTGCAATATTTGGTGGGCGTGGCCTAATGTCTCAACAGCGCCCCCTAGAAGACTTTAAATCATCAGCCCCAAGCCATGCTTTAACCTAGAATTATGAAACTTGGTACACATGTGTATCTTGTAAGGATGTACAAAAAAGTCTCTTGAAACCATGGTCCAAACCCAACAGGAAGTCGGCCATTTTGGATCAAAGCCGCCATTTCCGGTTTTTCATAGACGTCGCATCTGTTCGAACTCCTCCTACAGCTTTTGAGATACAGACTTCAAACTCGCTCAGCACACACTTAAGACATTGAAGGTGAAAAGTTATCAAAAGAATTCTCGTACATCAAAGCATGTGGGCGTGGCTAAGTGTCAAACTTTGGCTTTGTGCCATGAAATACTAAAATGCAATAACTTCTACAGGAAAAGTGACAACTTCATCAGACTTTCCATGTCTCATTATTGGCCAGCCTTGATCACATTCACAAGGTCATATGATGACATCACCTTAGCCACGCCCCCCTCCAACAGGAAGTCAGCTGTTTTTGTCTGCCGGAAGTCTTTCTTTTACTCTGACTCAAATGGGTTCAGTGCTGTGCAAATTGATATAAAATGACATGATGATGAACTATGTGTATGTTGGCTGCTAGCTGAAGCATGTGGACGTTCCTTATTAGCAAATAGCAATGCTAGCCATGTCTACGATCATCTCTAAATCAACCAGGCTTCATCCAATTTGCACCAGATTTTCTATGATCGACTGTGGTGATCCTCTAAAGCTTGGATTATAACTTGACTTCACTTCACTCCCTAGGTTAATCAAAAAGCTGTATCTTATCTCTACATTGGCTAATCTGCATGAGATGTTATGGGCTGCAGCAGGGAGCGCTGCTGTAAACACAATGCAGCTAATGTCAACACAAGTGACAAGATAGTATCAATCAAGCTGTTCAGATGCACATTCATTCTCCCAAAACTTAAACTGACATGATTTGTGGTTGTTGGTGGTGAGGCTGAACACTGACACCCAGGTGATGATGATGTTTATTATAATTTAATAAAAAGAAGCTCAAACACAGTCCAGAACGGGCAACACGGCAGGAAAACTTGCACACATCTAATACAGGTAGCCACTGAAACAACTGAAGACTGAATGCGACAGCTACATTATAACTTGATTCCACTTAGCCCTGTAGGTTAAGTGGAATCAAACCAAACCAACTTTATTTACAAATCACTTTAAAACAACCACAGCTGATACAAAGTGCTGTACATTAAAACACAACATAATAAAAAAATAAAACATACAGCTTAAAAACAAAAACATATAATTTGAAACTAGATCACGCTGGTGATGAAAGTCATGTAAATTAGATGGTGCAGAAGTGTATGAACAGCAGCTGTGAAGGTTACCAGCCTGTTTAGTTCAACCTATCTCTGTGAATCAGCGTTTTCTGACATGAACTTCATCAAGAACAAACACAGAACATGCCTCACTGATGCACATCTGAAAGATGCACTCACAGTTGCACTTTCAAGTTACACACCACATTATGGAGTACTGGTGAACAGCAAGCAATGCCAGTCTTCTCACTAATAAGAAAACCAATACCAGATGTGAGTGGCAACATGGCAGTGTCATGGCAAAGTTGAATTAAAATATTGAGGAATTGTGTTCAATTTAAAAGTGTGTTCATGACATGCAAGAGTTACAATTTTCTTAAAAATGCAGCAGATTTGGTCATGAGTTCAAAATGTGATAAGATTGATTTAAAAATATGTAAGTTGATTCTTTTTTGAGGCAATATTCCATGTCCCCATGTTTTGCTTACAATTATTTTTTGTAAAATGTGCCAAATTTGTACAACAAAGTATTTAATTATACATTTAGATGCTTGCACGCTAGCTGGAGATGTGCATCAGCAACCCTCCCGACCACACTAAGGGAAAAGGGTGCAGGAAAATGGATGGATGGATGGATTGAGATGTTTACCATTATTCAAATATAAACAAAATGCCTTTTAAATATAATTTTGTTCTTTACACACCTTTTTGTTGATGGATATGTTCAATTTCATGTGTCCCCAGTGCAGCGTAATAGACTTAATCATGACATTTAAACTATAAAATATATTTTTATATTTATGTTTTTCTTCAATAAGTTAATTGACTGGACTAAACCTTATTTTAATATGCAATTTATACTACTGAAACTATTTTCTCATTTGATATTTTCTTCATATTATACATGTGCCAGTACTAACTTTCCACCCTGTTAGGATGTTTCAATTCTGCCTTCAAAAAGTCTAAAATTCCATAAAAACCATTTAATGTAAATGACATCAATTGGTTCTGATGTGAATTCAACCATGGAAAACAAAGTAAGCTTCAACTGTCACCATCTCTGTACTTTTCTTATTTTAAATATGTTAAACCTGTATATGTAAACTTAAAGTTCCGCCCTGTTAGGAAAGATTGTGAAAAATGTTTATTCAGTAGAATTAAAAAAACCTAATATTACAATTAGTCATTAAAGTTTTGTTATTTTGTTGAAGTTTAGCTAGCTAAATGTTGACCACATAAAGAGTTACAGGTAGATTAGTTAGACATCTACCTATAACTAGAATTCCTGTTTGGAACATACCAGAGTGTTATGTTCCACTCTGTTATGATCCACCCTGATAGGAAAGATTGTGAAAATGTTTAATCAGTAGAAATTAAAAAACATAATGTTAGATTTATTCACTAAAAGTTTGTCATTCGGTTGAATGTTAGCTAGCTAAATGTTGACCACACAAAGAGAAACAGGTAGATTAGTTAGAAAAGTTCCACCATGTTATTTTCCACCCTGTTATGTTCCACCCTGAAAGATTGTGAAAAATGGTTATTCAGTAGAATTTAAAAAAATAATGTTAGATTTAGTCACTAAAAGTTTGTTATTCGGTTGAATGTTAGCTAGCTAAATGTTGACCACATAAAGAACTACAGGTAAATTAGTTAGAAAAGTTCCACCCTCTTATGTTCCACCCTGGTATGTTCTTGAACCAAATAAGGTAGAAATTAGGGTGAAAAGAAATAACTTTGTCAATTAAAAAATTTTGAGATGATGGAATAGAGTTGCAGAGTAGTCTGAGGTATTATCAGATGACTTTGCCATTTGTCTGTTTTCATTTAACTAGTTACCCCCATTGACTCTTGTGAGGGGAACAATGAGTACCTGTCATGGAAAAATCCACTACAGGGATATCACATGTTCTTGCCAAATAGAGCCAGGAAAAAATCTCTACATATACTTTGACTTCAAAGAGCAAATCCTGCAACTAATAATGAAAATCATCAGATTTTAGAATCAAAGACTTTGATTTTCCACCCTGTTATTGGAGAATACACCATGTTATGTTCCATTCCACAAAAGTTTTTATTAAATATTGTTACAGAAACATTAAGTACTGTGGATTTTTCTGAAGCATGTTGGGAGTTGAAGACCAATAAATGCAAATATTGGTATAAGTTTTTAAAATTACCAATATTTTCAATGCTGTCAGTAATAATGAGTAAAAGAACAGATTTTTCTTTACAATAGTCATAAATGATTCGTAACGTCATGATGTGTTAGAATTTCAAGAATAAAACATATTATATAGTAAAAGGGAAAAACTCTATGTAAGAAATGTCATTATTTTTTAAAATTTAAATGTTTAACTATTTGTGGTCCATATCTAAATGTTCATAACAGGGTGGAACACATTCAGAGACAATGGTGAAAAAAACCCACATGTAATAATTAATTTATCCAATCCTGAGCTTGCCCATTATTAATTTCTTATTGTTAAACATGTCAGTGTTGTAACAAAATATTTAAAACTTAAAACAATACTTTTTTTCAAAAATCCTGAGGCCGAAATGTTGCTGCAAAAAGAATCACACAATTACTGAGATTAAAAGAGATAAAGTGCTGAATATTGATATCTGTTTCCCACCTTGTTTTTGTTGCTAATTGTTGTGAGAAATCATTAACGTGAACAGTGCCTTCTCATGGATGAGTATTCTCATGGATCAGTAACATTAATCATTACTGATAATGTATAAGGCAAACTGAGTAAATTTGTTATTTCAGAAGAGCGTGTCAAACTGGTAGCCTTTATATGACTCGGTACCCATGAAGTAGCTCTCAGTTTCAAAAAGGTTGGTGACCCCTGATTTACTCGCTGCAGCCAATCAGCAACAGATTTCTGTGCATTGTCTGTGAGCAAAGCCAAACATGACACACTGAGTAAATTCAAGGAGGGCGGGTTCGGCTGCTCCGTCAGAGCATCGGCGGTGGCTGGGGGAAGGCGGTGCTGGGCACACGCGGTGGCTATAGGCCGAGCGGCGCTTGGCTGCGAGGGCCGCTCGATGCTCCGCGGAGCTTTAATTATTATTATTTTTCTAACGCCAAATGAATTGGCTTTTTGGGGGCTTTATCATATTCAAAAACTCACCAAACTTGGCGGGCGCATAGAGCCCGTGTGAAATTTACGTATTTTAAGGTCCTCGCAAAAATCGCACAAGAAACGGCTCAAGGGCGCCCCCTAGCAACTTTCAAAAGACCCTTTTCTATTCACTTACTTTATCGTAGAGACTTGAAATTCGGTACAGTTGTAGAGCTCCCCAAGACACTCAGAATTTACAATTAATGTCATAGTGCAACTGTCCTAGGAAGTCGGCCATTTTGGATTGAAGTTCCGATTTTGAGCCCATTTTGGCCGTTTACAGACGTCGCATTTGATCGAACTCCTCCTAGGGATTTCGATCGATCGGCTTCAAACTCGGTCAGATTGTTCATAAGGCATGGCCGATTCAAAGTTATCAAATTCGTGAGTTTTCGAGCATGCTGAAGGGGTCGTACCAGGGGTCAAAGTTCACCGACTCACCAGAATGTAATAAACTGTTATATCTCTTACAAATAAACTCACAGAGCCACCAAACTTTCTGTGTGTGATCACCTTTGGATGACCTACGACACCAAGTTGTGAAATTTTGAGATTACCTAAGCCACGCCCCTTAGAACAGGAAGTGTCATGTTTTACTGCGAACGTTCACTATCTGACCCCTTTCACCTAATCAACATGAAACTGTGTCCACAGACAGAAGACATGTTGGTGTGTAGGGTGTCCAACCCGTTTGGTTTGGATGCAGCAGGTGGGCGTGGCGGCGTGGCGAAGTGACCTTTAACGCCGTCTCCTTACGTTTGGCCTTGAATTCCACAGTTTAAAGCCCAGCTGCACCAAACTCACTAGGTTTGATCCTTGTGGGCCCCTCGACAGGAATCCAGTGTATTTTTTGTGGGCGTGGCCTAATGTCTCAACAGCGCCCCCTTGAAGATTTTAAATAATCAGCCCCAAGCCATTCTTTAACCTAGAATTATGAAACTTGGTACACTTGTGTATCGTGTCAGGACCTACAAAAAAGCCTCTTGGAGCCATGGTCCAAACCCAACAGGACGTCGGCCATTTTGGATGAAATCCGCCATTTGCTGTTTTTCAGAGACGTCATATTTGATCGAACTCCTCCTACAGCGTTTGAGATACAGACTTCAAACTCAGTCAGCAGAGAGTTCAGACATTAAAGGTCTAAAGTTATCACAGGAAATTTTGTATGTCAAAGCATGTGGGCGTGGCTAAGTGCTAAACTTTGACTATTCGCCATAAAACATCAAAGTGAATAACTTCCACATACAAGGTCACAGCTGCTTCAGACTTCCTATGTCTCACTACTGACCAACCCTCATTACATTCTCATGGTCAGATGATGACGTAACCTTAGCTCCGCCCACTTTTAACAGGAATTCAGCAGTTTTTTCTACTGTATGTCTTATTTTACTGAGTAATACATATGGATTAATCTTCTACCACCTGACATATATGACCTGATGATGAACTGTGATGATGAACTCTGACTCATGGGGGCGTGGCCAACTGGCTGTCCTTCGCCATATGCATAAATGTCTCTGAATCAACACGCATCTTCCGATTGGAACCAAACTGGATACGTTTGACCTGTGCTAATGCTAAAGAGCCATAGGTTTGAATTGTGATTTTACTCTACAGCGCCCCCTAGATTATCCCATCATCAATATCTCCTCTCTACATCGACCGATCTGCACCAATTTGTGGTGTGTCGCCAGGGAACCATGCCGAATAACGGTGTGAACTGCCTGGCGGACGCACGCCTCAACTGTGCGAAGGGTACGCGGTGGCAGCGGGCGGGTGCTGGGTCCCGCGGTGGCTATAGGCCGGAGCGGCGCTTGGCTGCTCGGGCCGCTTGAGGCTCCGCGGAGCTTTAATTAGGCCCGAGCAGCTAAGCGCTGCGAAGGCTATGTAATCGTGCTGTATCGTGCTGTTTATTATTATTATATTCTGTAAATAATTGGCTTTTTGGGGGCTTTATCATATTCAAAACTCACCAAACTTGGCGGCCGCATAGAGCCTGGTGAAATTTACGTATTTTAAGGTCATCGCAAAAATCGCAAAGAAAGGCTCAAGGGCGCCCCCTAGAAACTTTCAAAAGACCCTTTCTATTCACTTACTTTATCGTAGAGACTTGAAATTCGGTACAGTTGTAGAGCTCCCAAGACACTCTGAATTTACATTAATGTCATAGTGCAAGTATCCTAGGAAGTCGGCCATTTTGGATTGAAGTTCCGATTTTGAGCCATTTTGGCCGTTTACACACGTCGCATTTGATCGAACTCCTCCTAGGGATTTCGATCGATCGGCTTCAAACTCGGTCAGATTGTTCATAAGGCATGGCCGATTCAAAGTTATCAAATTCGTGAGTTTTCGAGCATGTTGAAGGGTCGTTCCAGGGGTCAAAGTTCACCGACTCACCAAATGTAATAAACTGTTATATCTCTTACAAATAAACTCACAGAGCCACCAAACTTTCTGTGTGTGATCACCTTTGGATGACCTACGACACCCAGTTGTGAAATTTTAGATTACCTAAGCCACGCCCCTTAGAACAGGAAGTGTCATGTTTTACTGCAACGTTCACTATCTGACCCCTTTACCTAATCAACATGAAACTGTGTCCACAGACAGAAGACATGTTGGTGTGTTAGGGTGTCCAACCCCGTTTGGTTTGGATGCAGCAGTGGGCGTGGCGGTGTGGCGAAGTGACCTTTAACGCCGTCTCCTTACGTTGACCTTGATTCCACAGTTTAAAGCCAGCTGCACCAACTCACTAGGTTTGATCCTTGTGGGCCCCTCGACAGGAATCCAGTGTGATTTTTTGTGGGCGTGGCCTAATGTCTCAACAGCGCCCCCTTGAAGATTTTAAATAATCAGCCCCAAGCCATTTTAACCTAGATTATGAAACTTGGTACACTTGTGTATCGTGTCAGGACCTACAAAAAGCCTCTTGGAGACATGGTCCAAACCCAACAGAAAGTCGGCCATTTTGGATTAAATTCGCCATATGCTGTTTTTCACAGACGTCGTATTGATCGAACTCCTCCTACAGCGTTGACATACAGACTTCAAACTCAGTCAGCGGAGAGTTCAGACATTAAGGTCTAAAGTTATCACAGGAATTTTGTATGTCAAAGCATGTGGGCGTGGCTACGTGCCAACTTTGACTATTCGCCATAAACATCAAAGTGACATAACTTCCACATACAAGGTCACAGCTGCTTCGAACTTCCTATGTCTCAATACTGACCAACCCTCATTACATTCTCATGGTCAGATGATGACGCAACCTTAGCTCCGCCCACTTTTGACTGGAAGTCACCTGTTTTTTCTACTGTATGTCTTATTTTACTGAGTAATACATATGGAATTAATCTTCTACACCTGACATAATATGAGCTGATGATGAACTGTGAGGATGAACTCTGACTCATGGGGCGTGGCCAACTGTCTGTCCTTCGCCATATGCAACAACTGTCTCTGAATCACACACACATCTTCCGATTAGCACAAACTGGATACGTTTGAGCTGTCTTCAATGCTAAAGAGCCCATTGGGTTTGATTTGTGATTTTACTCTGCAGCACCCCCTAGATTATCCCATCCAATATCTCCTCTCTACATCGACCGATCTGCACAAATTTGTGGTGTGTCCTCAGGGAACCATGCCGAAGTGAACGGTGCGAACTGCCTGGCTGAGGCGCGCCTCAACTGTGCGAAAGGGTACGCGGTGGCAGGCGGGCGGCGGTGCTGGGTCCCCGCGGTGGCTATAGGCCGGAGCGGCGCTTGGCTGCTCGGGCGCTTGAGGCTCCGCGGAGCTTTATTAGGCTAACGCTGCGTATTAGGCCGAGCACTAAGCGCTGCGAAGGCCTATTGTATCGCGCTGTAATTATTTTCTTCGTAAGTAAATTGCTTTGGGGGCTTTACATATTCAAAAACTCACCAAACTTGGCGGGCCATGAGCCTGTGAAATTTACGTATTTTAAGTCCCGCAAATATCGCACAAGAAACGGCTCAAGGGCGCCCCTAGAACTTTCAAAGACCCTTTTCTATTCACTTACTTTATCGTAGAGACTTGAAATTCGGTACAGTTGTAGAGCTCCCCAAGACTCAGAATTTACATTAATGTCATAGTGCAAGTATCCCAGGAAGTCGGCCATTTTGGATTGAAGTCCGATTTTCCCCTATTTTGGCCGTTTACCAGACGTCGCATTTGATCGAACTCCCTAGGGATTTCGATCGATCAGCTTCAACTCGGTCAGATTGTTCATAAGGCATGGCCCATTCAAAGTTATCAAATTCGTGAGTTTTCGAGCATGCTGAAGGGGTCGTACCAGGGGTCAAAGTTCACTGACTCACCATAAAATAATTAACAGTTATATCTCCTAAAAAGAAACTCACAGAGCCACCAAACTTTCTGTGTGTGATCACCTTTGGATGCCCTACAAGACCCAATTGTGAAATTTTGAGATCACATAAGCCACGCCCCCTTAGAACAGGAAGTTTCATGTTTTATTGTGATCGGTCCCTATCTGACCTCTTTAACCTAATCAACATGAAACTGTGTCCACAAACAGAAGACGTGTTGGTGTGTTATGGTTTCCAACGCTGTTTGTTTTGGAGCAGGGGGCGTGGCGGCGTGGCGAATATACCTGTAACAACGTGTCCATACGTTTGGCTCTGTATTCCACAATTTGAGTCCAGCTGCACCAAACTCACTGAGATGGATCCTTATCCAACTCCGGACAGTAATCCAGTGCAATATTTGGTGGGCGTGGCCTAATGTCTAAACAGCGCCCCCTAGAAGAGTTTAAATCATCAGCCCCAAGCCATGCTTTAACCTAGAATTATGAAACTTGTTACACATGTGTACGTTGTCAGGATGTACAAAAAAGTCTCTTGGAGCCATGGTCCAAACCCAACAGGAAGTCGGCCATTTTGGATCAAAGCCGCCATTTCCGGTTTTTTATAGACGTCGCATCTGATCGAACTCCTCCTACAGCTTTTGAGATACAGACTTCAAACTCGCTCAGCACACACTTAAGACATTGAAGGTGAAAAGTTATCAAAAGAATTCTCGTACATCAAAGCATGTGGGCGTGGCTGTCAAACTTTGGCTTTGTGCCATGAAATACTAAAATGCAATAACTTCTACAGGAAAAGTGACAACTTCATCAGACTTTCTATGTCTCATTATTGGCCAGCCTTGATCACATTCACAAGGTCATATGATGACATCACCTTAGCCACGCCCCCTCCAACAGGAAGTCACCTTTTTGTTGCTGGAAGTCTTTCTTTTACTCTGACTCAAATGGGTTCAATGCTGTGCAAATTGATATAAAATGACTTGATGATGAACTCTGTGTATGTTGGCTGCTAGCTGAAGCATGTGGGCATGCCTTATTAGCAAATAGCAATGCCAGCCATGTCTACAATCGTCTCTAAATCAACCAGGCTTCATGTGATTTCCACCAGATATTTATGGCTGACTTCAGTGATTCTCTAAAGGATCCAATAGCATTAGATTATAACTTGACTCCACTGCACTCCCTAGGTTAATCAAACAGCTGTATCTCCTCTCTACATTGGCCAAACTGCATGAGATGTTGTGGGCTGCACCAGAGAGCGCTGCTGTAAACACAATGTAGCTAATGTCAACACAAGTGACAAGATAAAGTATCAATGAAGCTGTTCAGATGCACATACATTCTCCCAAACATAAACTGTCATGATTTGTGGTTGTTGGTGGTGAGAATGAACACTGAGACCCAGGTGATGATGATGATGTTTATTATAAATTAATAAAGAGAAGCTCAAACACAGTCCAGTACGGGCAACACCGGCAGGAAAACTTGCAAACAGCTAATACAGGTAGCCACTGAAACAACTGAACAACAAAGTATTTTAATTACACATTTAGATGTTTGCACGCCAGCTGGAGATGGGCACCAGCAGCCCTCCCAACCCCACTAAGGGACAAGGGTGCAGGAAAATGGATGGAATTAGATGTTTACCATTATTCAAATATAAACACAATGCCTTTTAAATATTATTTTGTTCTTTACACATCTTTTTGTTGACTGACATGTTCATTTTCATGTGTCCCCAGTGCAGTGTAATAGACTTTTTAATCACTTTTAAACTATATATATATATATATATATATATAATATATATATTTATATAATATATATATTATATATATATTATATATATTATATATATGTTTCGGCTGCTAGCTGAAGCATGTGGGCGTGCCTTATTAGCAAATAGCAATACCAGCCATGTCAATGATCGTCTCTAAATCAACCAGACTTCATGTGATTTCCACCAGATATTTATGGCTGACTTCAGTGAACCTCTAAAGACCCCAGCATTAGATTATAACTTGACTCCACTTCCCCCTTCGGTTAATCAAATAGCTATATCTCCTCTCTACATTGGCTAATCTGCATGAGATGTTGCGGGCTGCAGCAGGGAGCGCTGCTGTAAACAGTGGTGGGAAGTACTGTACTTAAGTAGTTTTCGTGTTTCTGTACTTAAGCAGATTTAATAATGGTTCTTTCTACTTTTACTCCACTACATTTTACAGTAAGTATCTGTACTTTCTACTTCACTACATTTCTACAAAACTGCAGCGTTACTGTTACATCCAAGTCGCGTTGCTCTTTTCTTCCGTTAAAATGTGAAGTTCAGGGATTTAAGGTGGCGCCGTAAAATCCCAGCAATAACGTGACGTAGTGTCTGTTGTCACCATCGGCTCCACCTTTACTCGCACGCGGAGCTCCAAGACATGCGCAGTGGTTTCCTCTGAGCGGGTGAAGCTGCCTAATCATCAGTAATATAAATGCGCTGCATAAATCAAATATATGGCGACATGTAAAATCAGCAGCGCTTCGCTTTCACAGACGGCGGGGACTTCGTCCAACTTTTAGCGTCACTTGGAAGGATAGCTTAAAGAAAGGTAATATCTGTGGACGTGATGCTAGCTAAGCTAGCTGTACAGAGACAAATGTTGCATCTGATGAAAAAAAGTTGTCACTATGCGCTGAATTATACGTGTTGACTGAGGTGTCGCATATATGGGACAACGCTGTGACCAAAGTCTGCAATATAGTGATATAACATTCAGGAACGATCTGATTTTCTGGACGGATCTTTACTAATTCCTAAGGACTGAAGCCTCACTTAGAGCCCTTATTTGTTTATATATATATATATATATACAGATATATAATATCTGATATATAATATCTGATATATATATCAGATATTAAATAAATGTGTGTGTGTGTGTATATATATATTATATATATATTATATATATATATATATTATATATATATATATATATATATATATATATATATACACACACTTTTATTTAATCGCTGAATAAGTAAAAAGTTGAACGTATGAACACATAGCATGCTCATTGCTAATTGATTTCGTCTCCTATATAATGGCAAACATTGCAGTGGGAGGAGGATAAAAACAGTCACGATGCTCCTTCTGCTTGGTTACTTGTTGCGCCGTTGGACAGTGGAAAGATTGTTAGGAAAGATTGTGAAAAATGTTTATTCAGTAAAATTAAAAAGCATAATGTTAGATTTAGTCATTAAAGGTTTGTTATTCTGTGAAGGTTAGCTAGCTTGTGTTCAATTTAAAAGTGCGTTCATGACATATAACAGTTACAATTTTATTAAAAATGCAGCAGATTTGGTCATGAGTTCAAAATGTGACAAGATTTTTTTAAAATATGTAAGTTGATTTTTCTTTAACATTACATAATGATAATTTTTGAAGCATGTGCAACATAGTTCATGATTTGTTGAAAAAAATTGTTTGAGTGGCTAGTGAAAATTGGATATTTTTCCTATGAAATGTAGAGATGTAAGTGGTTATCTAAAATGTAACAGTTGGGTGATTGTTTTGCGGCAACATTCCATGTCCCCATGTTTTGCTTACTATTAATTTTTGTAAAATGTGCCAATATTTACAACAAAGTATTTTAATTATACATTTAGATGTTTGTCATTATTCAAATATAAACGAAATGCCTTTCAAATATTTTGTTCTTTACACACTTTGTTGACGAACATGTTCAATTTCATGTTTGACCAGTGCAGCGTATAGACTTTCCTCATGACATTTAAACTATAATATATTTTTATATTTATGTTTTTCTTCAATAAGTTGATTGACTGGAGTACACCTTATTTTTAATATGCAATTTAATCTACTGAAACCATTTTCTCATTTGATATTTTCTTCATCTTATACATGTGCCAGTACTAACTTTCCACCCTGTTAGGATGTTTCATTTCTGCATTCAAAAGTCTAAAATTCCTTAAAAACCATTTAATGTAAGTGACATCAATTGGTTTTGATGAGTTCAACCATGGAAAACAAAGTGAGCTTCAACAATCACCGTCTCTGTACTTTTTCTTATCTTAAATATGTTAAACCTGTATATGTAAAGCTTAAAGTTCCACCCTGTTAGGAATCCTTCAACTAATAATGAAATCATCAGATTTTAGAATCAAATCTACTTTTTTTCCACCCTGTTATGGGACAATCCACCATGTTATGTTCCATTCCACACATGTTTTTATAAATATTGTTACAGAAACATAAAGTACTGTGGATTTTTCTGAGCCATGTTGGGAGTTGAAGACCAATAATTGCAATATTGGTCTAAGTTTTTGAAATTACCAATATATTCTATGATGTCAGTAATAATGAGTAAAAAACAGGGTTTTCTTTACAATACAGTCATAAATGATTTGTAACTTCATGATGTGTGACAATTTCAATAAAAAAACATATTATATAGTAAAAGGGACACACTCTTTCTAAGAAAAATTCATTTTTTTTTCAATTTAAATGTTTAAACTATTTGTGGTCCATATGTAAATGTTCATAAAAGGGTGGACACATTCAGAGACAATGGTGAAAAAACCCCACATGTAATAATTAATTTATCCAATCCTGTGCTTGCCCATTATTAATTTCTTTATTGTTAAACATGTCAGTGTTGTAACAAAATATTCACAACTTAAAATACTTTTTTTTTCAAAAATCCTGAGGCCGAAATTTTGCCGCAAAAAAGAATCACCCAATTACTGAGATTAAAAGAGATAAAGTGCTGAATATTGATATTTGTTTCCCACCTTGTTTTCATTGCTAATTATTGTGAGATAATTAACGTGATCAGTGTCTTCTCATGGATGAGTATTCTCATGGATAAGTATCATTATCATTATTGATAATATATAACTAACGGCAAACTGAGTAAATTTGTTATTTCAG